>NW_027636704.1:35000-52500 GCF_947650265.1 Symphodus melops | reverse complement strand
TGTTCAGTACTCTGTGCAGTACTCTGTGTAGTACTCTGTGCAGTACTCTGTGTAGTACTCTGTGCAGTACTCTGTGTAGTACTCTGTTCAGTACTCTGTGTAGTACTCTGTTCAGTACTCTGTGCAGTACTCTGTTCAGTACTCTGTGTAGTACTCTGTGTAGTACTCTGTGTAGTACTCTGTTCAGTACTCTGTGTAGTACTCTGTTCAGTACTCTGTGCAGTACTCTGTGTAGTACTCTGTGCAGTACTCTGTGTAGTACTCTGTGCAGTACTCTGTGCAGTACTCTGTGTAGTACTCTGTTCAGTACTCTGTGTAGTACTCTGTGTAGCACTCTGTTCAGTACTCTGTGTAGTACTCTGTGCAGTACTCTGTTCAGTACTCTGTGTAGTACTCTGTGTAGTACTCTGTGCAGTACTCTGTGCAGTACTCTGTGTAGTACTCTGTGCAGTACTCTGTGTAGTACTCTGTGCAGTACTCTGTTCAGTACTCTGTGTAGTACTCTGTTCAGTACTCTGTGTAGTACTCTGTGTAGTACTCTGTGAAGTACTCTGTTCAGTACTCTGTGTAGTACTCTGTGCAGTACTCTGTGTAGTACTCTGTGTAGTACTCTGTGTAGTACTCTGTTCAGTACTCTGTGTAGTACTCTGTTCAGTACTCTGTTCAGTACTCTGTGTAGTACTCTGTGCAGTACTCTGTGTAGTACTCTGTGTAGTACTCTGTTCAGTACTCTGTGTAGTACTCTGTTCAGTACTCTGTTCAGTACTCTGTGTAGTACTCTGTGCAGTACTCTGTGAAGTACTCTGTGTAGTACTCTGTTCAGTACTCTGTGTAGTACTCTGTGAAGTACTCTGTGCAGTACTCTGTGTAGTACTCTGTTCAGTACTCTGTGTAGTACTCTGTGAAGTACTCTGTGCAGTACTCTGTGTAGTACTCTGTTCAGTACTCTGTGTAGTACTCTGTGTAGTACTCTGTGCAGTACTCTGTGTAGTACTCTGTGTAGTACTCTGTGTAGTACTCTGTGCAGTACTCTGTGTAGTACTCTGTGTAGTACTCTGTGTAGCACTCTGTTCAGTACTCTGTGTAGTACTCTGTGTAGTACTCTGTGCAGTACTCTGTGTAGTACTCTGTGTAGCACTCTGTGCAGTACTCTGTGTAGCACTCTGTTCAGTACTCTGTGTAGTACTCTGTGTAGTACTCTGTGCAGTACTCTGTTCAGTACTCTGTGTAGTACTCTGTGTAGTACTCTGTGTAGCACTCTGTGTAGTACTCTGTTCAGTACTCTGTGTAGTACTCTGTGTAGCACTCTGTTCAGTACTCTGTGTAGTACTCTGTGTAGCACTCTGTGCAGTACTCTGTTCAGTACTCTGTGTAGTACTCTGTGTAGTACTCTGTGTAGCACTCTGTGCAGTACTCTGTTCAGTACTCTGTGTAGTACTCTGTGTAGTACTCTGTGTAGTACTCTGTTCAGTACTCTGTGTAGTACTCTGTGTAGTACCTTGTGCAGTCTGTATCCTTCTTCACAGGTGAACAGCAGGTGATCCTTAAAGGAGTATGCTGATTGGATGGGATTCAGCAAAGCATGGGGCGGAGCATCCGGGAGCACACACTGACTTCCTGTTAGGACAAAATTGTGTTGTGTCACACTTGTAGATGTGTGTAGTTGTGTGTCACACCTGTACATGTGTGTAGTTGTGTGTCACACCTGTACATGTGTGTAGTTGTGTGTCACACCTGTACATGTGTGTAGTTGTGTGTCACACCTGTAGATGTGTGTAGTTGTGTGTCACACCTGTAGATGTGTGTAGTTGTGTGTCACACCTGTACATGTGTGTAGTTGTGTGTCACACCTGTAGATGTGTGTAGTTGTGTGTCACACCTGTACATGTGTGTAGTTGTGTGTCACACCTGTACATGTGTGTAGTTGTGTGTCACACCTGTACATGTGTGTAGTTGTGTGTCACACCTGTAGATGTGTATTTGATCCTCCAGCCCGTGTTGTCTCCTGAGTTGTCGCTGTGGAAGACGACAGTAACGATGTTGTTGTCGGTCTGAATCTCTCCTGGAGATCGGTCTCCACAGAACGGACCGAACTCTGTGCTGCCTGCTTTGATCTGAAGCACACACACACACACACACACACACACACACACACACACACAGCTGATTCCAATGACGTGTGTAAAGATATGTTTTTGTTTGTGTGTTTACGTGTGTGTGTGTGTGTGTGTGTGTGTGTGTGTGTGTGTTCTTCTCACCTTTATGTGGTCGTAAGGGCAGATGACGTCGGGATGATCCTCTAGGTCAAAGTGGGGGTCAAAAAGGAGGCGGAGCTTGAGGCCCGGTTCCACCTCGATCCTGTACATACATTCAGAGCTCTTCGGATAAGGAGACGGGAAGTCCACGCTGCTCAGAACACCGGAGCGTTCCCTGAACACACCACCACTGCACTCCACTGAACACACACACACACACACACACACACACACACAGATTAATGATTAGGCTGATGTTTGTCACAGATGATGTCTTTACATCAGCGTTACCTATAGGCTGATTTATTAACTCAATTATGAACCATTTAGGCAGCTGAGCTTATGTTAGAGGGCAAAGGTCAAAGGTCAAAGGAATCAGCTGATCCAATGTTTTGTGTTGTCCTGTTGTGTATTGTTGTGTGTCAAATTCTCTCAGTGGTAAATTAAAAGAACAAAATGGTGAGAATAAAAGAAAGCATCATGCTGTGTGTGTGTGTGTGTGTGTGTGTGTGTGTGTGTGTGTGTGTGTGTCTCCTCCACACAGAAACATGTAAATATTTAGAACCAATCAGCAGCTCTTATCAGTCCCTCAGAGGTCAGAGGTCAGAGTCTGAGCAGAAGCACCATGTGACCTCTTTCCAAGTTTTTATTGCCAAGTACATTTACACACACAAGGAAGTGCAGTCACACACACACACATACAAACCTGCATGCACACACACACACATACAAACCTGCATGCACACACACACACATACAAACCTGCATGCACACACACACACATACAAACCTGCATGCACACACACACACATACAAACCTGCATGCACACACACACACATACAAACCTGCATGCACACACACACACATACAAACCTGCATGCACACACACACACATACAAACCTGCATGCACACACACACACATACAAACCTGCATGCAAACACACACACACATACAAACCTGCATGCACACACACACACACACAAACCTGCATGCACACACACACACACACACACATACAAACCTGCATGCACACACACACACACATACAAACCTGCATGCACACACACACACATACAAACCTGCATGCACACACACACACACACACACACACAAACCTGCATGCACACACACACACACACACACACACACACAAACCTGCATGCACACACACACACACAAACCTGCATGCACACACACACACACACACACACACACACACAAACCTGCATGCACACACACACACACACACACACACACACACACACACAAACCTGCATGCACACACACACACACATACAAACCTGCATGCACACACAGATCACGCAGAAGCATGTAAAAGCTCCTTACGTTAGAAAATCTGCGACACACAGTCATGACAGTTTAAGTCTTCAGGATTAAAACAGGTCAACTGACTTCTACTTAAAGTCTACCACAACATGATCCACTTAAAGCTGCACTTCACTCTGTGTGCGTCCTGTTTACATCTGCATCTATATTATTTATATCTAAAATATATAGACACCTGCATTACACATCTATATCATTTATATCTAAAATATATAGACACCTGCATTACACATCTATGTCATTTATATCTAAAATATATAGACACCTGCATTACACATCTATATCATTTATATCTAAAATATATAGACACCTGCATTACACATCTATGTCATTTATATCTAAAATATATAGACACCTGCATTACACATCTATATCATTTATATCTAAAATATATAGACACCTGCATTACACATCTATATCATTTATATCTAAAATATATAGACACCTGCATTACACATCTATATCATTTATATCTAAAATATATAGACACCTGCATTACACATCTATATCATTTATATCTAAAATATATAGACACCTGTATTACACATCTATATGATCACTTATGTGTATACACACACACACACACACACACACACACACATCCACCTTACCTCTGCAGGTGTGGTTGTCAGAGTGCAGCAGGTAACCATAGCGACAGGAGCAGTAGTATCCTCCGATGTAGTTGTGACAGAAGTGATCACAGAGCAGTTCTTCATCTGCGTGCTCGCTGCACTCATCGACGTCTGACAATAAAAAAACATTCAATCATTCATGTTCCTGCCGCCGTTTGTTTACAGGCGTCCTGATGACCTCAACAAATACTGATAACCCTGGTTCTATGATGGACCTGTGTGGTGGTTACACTGATAACCCTGGTTCTATGATGGACCTGTGATGGTTACACTGATAACCCTGGTTCTATGATGGACCTGTGTGGTGGTTACACTGATAACCCTGGTTCTATGATGGACCTGTGATGGTTACACTGATAACCCTGGTTCTATGATGGACCTGTGTGGTGGTTACACTGATAACCCTGGTTCTATGATGGACCTGTGTGGTGGTTACACTGATAACCCTGGTTCTATGTTGGACCTGTGATGGTTACACTGATAACCCTGGTTCTATGATGGACCTGTGATGGTTACACTGATAACCCTGGTTCTATGATGGACCTGTGTGGTGGTTACACTGATAACCCTGGTTCTATGATGGACCTGTGATGGTTACACTGATAACCCTGGTTCTATGATGGACCTGTGTGGTGGTTACACTGATAACCCTGGTTCTATGATGGACCTGTGGTGGTTACACTGATAACCCTGGTTCTATGATGGACCTGTGTGGTGGTTACACTGATAACCCTGGTTCTATGATGGACCTGTGATGGTTACACTGATAACCCTGGTTCTATGATGGACCTGTGGTGGTTACACTGATAACCCTGGTTCTATGATGGACCTGTGATGGTTACACTGATAACCCTGGTTCTATGATGGACCTGTGGTGGTTACACTGATAACCCTGGTTCTATGATGGACCTGTGGTGGTTACACTGATAACCCTGGTTCTATGATGGACCTGTGATGGTTACACTGATAACCCTGGTTCTATGTTGGACCTGTGATGGTTACACTGATAACCCTGGTTCTATGTTGGACCTGTGATGGTTACACTGATAACCCTGGTTCTATGATGGACCTGTGTGGTGGTTACACTGATAACCCTGGTTCTATGATGGACCTGTGTGGTGGTTACACTGATAACCCTGGTTCTATGTTGGACCTGTGATGGTTACACTGATAACCCTGGTTCTATGATGGACCTGTGTGATGGTTACACTGATAACCCTGGTTCTATGTTGGACCTGTGATGGTTACACTGATAACCCTGGTTCTATGATGGACCTGTGATGGTTACACTGATAACCCTGGTTCTATGATGGACCTGTGGTGGTTACACTGATAACCCTGGTTCTATGATGGACCTGTGTGGTGGTTACACTGATAACCCTGGTTCTATGATGGACCTGTGATGGTTACACTGATAACCCTGGTTCTATGATGGACCTGTGTGGTGGTTACACTGATAACCCTGGTTCTATGATGGACCTGTGATGGTTACACTGATAACCCTGGTTCTATGTTGGACCTGTGATGGTTACACTGATAACCCTGGTTCTATGATGGACCTGTGTGATGGTTACACTGATAACCCTGGTTCTATGATGGACCTGTGTGATGGTTACACTGATAACCCTGGTTCTATGATGGACCTGTGTGATGGTTACACTGATAACCCTGGTTCTATGTTGGACCTGTGTGATGGTTACACTGATAACCCTGGTTCTATGTTGGACCTGTGGTGGTTACACTGATAACCCTGGTTCTATGATGGACCTGTGGTGGTTACACTGATAACCCTGGTTCTATGTTGGACCTGTGATGGTTACACTGATAACCCTGGTTCTATGATGGACCTGTGATGGTTACACTGATAACCCTGGTTCTATGATGGACCTGTGATGGTTACACTGATAACCCTGGTTCTATGATGGACCTGTGATGGTTACACTGATAACCCTGGTTCTATGTTGGACCTGTGATGGTTACACTGATAACCCTGGTTCTATGATGGACCTGTGGTGGTTACACTGATAACCCTGGTTCTATGTTGGACCTGTGGTGGTTACACTGATAACCCTGGTTCTATGATGGACCTGTGGTGGTTACACTGATAACCCTGGTTCTATGATGGACCTGTGGTGGTTACACTGATAACCCTGGTTCTATGATGGACCTGTGATGGTTACACTGATAACCCTGGTTCTATGATGGACCTGTGGTGGTTACACTGATAACCCTGGTTCTATGATGGACCTGTGATGGTTACACTGATAACCCTGGTTCTATGATGGACCTGTGTGATGGTTACACTGATAACCCTGGTTCTATGTTGGACCGGTGTGGTGGCTACACTGATAACCCTGGTTCTATGATGGACCTGTGATGGTTACACTGATAACCCTGGTTCTATGATGGACCTGTGATGGTTACACTGATAACCCTGGTTCTATGTTGGACCTGTGATGGTTACACTGATAACCCTGGTTCTATGATGGACCTGTGTGATGGTTACACTGATAACCCTGGTTCTATGATGGACCTGTGATGGTTACACTGATAACCCTGGTTCTATGTTGGACCTGTGGTGGTTACACTGATAACCCTGGTTCTATGATGGACCTGTGATGGTTACACTGATAACCCTGGTTCTATGTTGGACCTGTGATGGTTACACTGATAACCCTGGTTCTATGATGGACCTGTGATGGTTACACTGATAACCCTGGTTCTATGATGGACCTGTGATGGTTACACTGATAACCCTGGTTCTATGTTGGACCTGTGGTGGTTACACTGATAACCCTGGTTCTATGATGGACCTGTGATGGTTACACTGATAACCCTGGTTCTATGATGGACCTGTGGTGGTTACAGTGATAACCCTGGTTCTATGTTGGACCTGTGATGGTTACACTGATAACCCTGGTTCTATGTTGGACCTGTGATGGTTACACTGATAACCCTGGTTCTATGTTGGACCTGTGATGGTTACACTGATAACCCTGGTTCTATGATGGACCTGTGGTGGTTACACTGATAACCCTGGTTCTATGTTGGACCTGTGGTGGTTACACTGATAACCCTGGTTCTATGATGGACCTGTGGTGGTTACACTGATAACCCTGGTTCTATGTTGGACCTGTGGTGGTTACACTGATAACCCTGGTTCTATGATGGACCTGTGGTGGTTACACTGATAACCCTGGTTCTATGTTGGACCTGTGGTGGTTACAGTGATAACCCTGGTTCTATGATGGACCTGTGGTGGTTACACTGATAACCCTGGTTCTATGATGGACCTGTGGTGGTTACACTGATAACCCTGGTTCTATGATGGACCTGTGGTGGTTACACTGATAACCCTGGTTCTATGTTGGACCTGTGGTGGTTACAGTGATAACCCTGGTTCTATGATGGACCTGTGGTGGTTACACTGATAACCCTGGTTCTATGATGGACCTGTGGTGGTTACACTGATAACCCTGGTTCTATGATGGACCTGTGGTGGTTACACTGATAACCCTGGTTCTATGATGGACCTGTGGTGGTTACAGTGATAACCCTGGTTCTATGATGGACCTGTGGTGGTTACACTGATAACCCTGGTTCTATGATGGACCTGTGGTGGTTACACTGATAACCCTGGTTCTATGATGGACCTGTGGTGGTTACAGTGATAACCCTGGTTCTATGATGGACCTGTGGTGGTTACAGTGATAACCCTGGTTCTATGATGGACCTGTGGTGGTTACACTGATAACCCTGGTTCTATGTTGGACCTGTGTGGTGGTTACACTGATAACCCTGGTTCTATGTTGGACCTGTGATGGTTACACTGATAACCCTGGTTCTATGATGGACCTGTGGTGGTTACACTGATAACCCTGGTTCTCTTCTGCTCACCCACAGCACTGTAGTGAGCCATGAATCCGGAGTATCTCTCCTCGTTGGAGAAGTCTGAGGTGAAGACAACACTGAGAGAGTTTCTGGGGGAGGTGATGAGCTGCTGAGACGGCACCACCTCTGTGTCTGTCTCCTCCTGACCACAGAACAACGCCAGCATCTCGCCATCCGCCTCCACCTGAAACACAAGAGGTCAGACAGCATGATTAAAATGTGAGATTAGGAACACTGACATGGATGGTCAACAGCCTGGTGTTAAGGAAGATCTCCTGTTGACATGTTTGGCAGCACTTTGCGTCCAAGGGGACAATAAAGTGTCTCGTAGTGGATCACATACAGATCTCCCTTGACAGTCAGCCAAATGTCTAATAACAGCTGCTAAAGTTGGTGTAAAGATCATCTTCAGTGTAAGAGCATGGTTTAAGGGGGGCGTCGGAGCGCCGCAGAGATCCTCTGTACAAATGTGAGTTCACTTCAGTCTGTTTGATATTGTTTACGTCAGTGTGAGTCCGACTCTGTGTTCAGATGATCACAGCTGACTACTAACAGGAGCTCTGCTGTCGTCTGAACATATAGTCTCTAAACACTTAGTACTGAACCTGAGTGCACTCAGGTTGTTCCTTAGACCAGATCTGTATCTGAGCCAAATTCTACTTCTAAGACCAGTTCTACTTCTAAGACCAGTTCTACTTCTGAGACCAGTTCTACTTCTAAGACCAGTTCTACTTCTGAGACCAGTTCTACTTCTAAGACCAGTTCTACTTCTGAGACCAGTTCTACTTCTAAGACCAGTTCTACTTCTGAGACCAGTTCTACTTCTAAGTAGAAGTTGAACGCAGCACAGCTGCACAGACTGACTGCACATGAACGCACCACTTATCAATGTTTATACTAAGAGTCAATGAACTGCAGGTCATGCACACAAGCACACAAACACAAATCAGCTGCAGATAAACAAAGAATGTTTGAGTGTGGGGGGGGTTCTTTTCTGGAAGAAGCATGTTAGCAGGCTTAAGGTGTGTGTGTGTGTGTGTGTGTGTGTGTGTGTGTGTTTGTGTGGTTATTTGATGTACAAGGGGGGTTCAACAAATATTCTCTGAATGATCTGCAGTTCCTCCAGTGTCCACTAGAGTCTGTCTCCTGCAGTGAGTCAGTCTCCATAGAGCTCTATGTTAAAACTTTTAGGCACAAAGTAAACAAGCAGAGAGTGTGTCTTTAATGTATATTGGTAAAAACACTGCTGTTGTTATAGAAAGTTCCCATGATGCCACAGGCTCTTACCTTGACGTAGTCGTACTCACACAGGTAGGACGGCTCCAGGTCGAAGTGGCTGAAATAGAGTTTGATGTGAAACCCAAACGGGACGCTAATGTTCCAGCGTAGCTGAGTGTCCCGGGGGTACGGCTCAGGGAAGCTTGGAGACTGCACGCTGCCATACATGTCAGAAAGGAGGAGCTGCTGAGCGCCGCCTGAAGGAGCCAGGACGAGGACGAGGACGAGGAGGACGAAGAGCGGGCACAGAAACAACCTGCAGGACAGACCCAGGAACATTCATTATGAACTGTGTGTGTGTGTGTGTGTGTGTGTGTGTGTGTGTCTGTCTGTGTGTGTGTGTGTGTGTGTCTGTCTGTGTGTGTGTGTGTGTGTGTCTGTCTCTGTGTGTGTGTGTGTGTGTGTCTGTCTGTGTGTGTGTGTGTGTGTGTCTGTGTGTGTGTGTGTGTCTGTGTGTGTGTGTGTGTGTGTGTGTGTGTGTGTGTGTGTGTGTGTGTGTCTGTGTGTGTGACTGTGTGTGTGTGTGTGTGTGTGTGTGTGACTGTGTGTGTGTGTGTGTGTGTGTGTGTGTGTGTGTCTGTGTGTGTGACTGTGTGTGTGTGTGTGTGTGTGTGTGTGTGTGACTGTGTGTGTGTGTGTGTCTGTCTGTGTGTGTGTGTGTGTGTGTGTGTCTGTCTCTGTGTGTGTGTGTCTGTGTGTCTGTCTGTGTGTGTGTGTGTGTGTGTGTGTGTGTCTGTCTGTGTGTGTGTGTGTGTGTGTGTGTGTGTGTGTGTGTCTGTGTGTGTGTGAGAGTGTCTATGTGTCTGTCTGTGTGTGTGTGTGTGTGTGTCTGTCTGTGTGTGTGTGTGTGTGTGTGTGTCTGTGTGTGTGTGTGTCTGTGTGTGTGTGTGTGTGTGTCTGTCTGTGTGTGTGTCTGTGTGTGTGTGTGTGTGTGTGTGTGTGACACACACACACACACACACTCTCGATAATACTTTTTCAACACAATCTAACTGATGTTTTGTAATCGACATGTAAACGGAAAGACGTCACGTGCACACTCTGTGACGTCACAGGTTAGTATGGATCGGTTTGAACACTGACCTCATCCTGACGCTGCGGAGCTCCTCTCTCTACTGACCGCTGCTCGGACCGGAGCAGCCACTCTGACGGCCGACGTCACCCCTCCGCCTACGTCATCACGTCGGCTGCATTAGGGGAGCCCTGTCGTCACTCCCATTAATGTTACACACCGTGTTAAATATGATGATGACTCTGCAGCGTTTACTCCACACACACAGGAGAGGTATCAGAACCAGCGGCTCGGTTCTGAATACAGTTTTATGACTTTGTGGAAACTTCGGTCACGTGGTTTGGACACAAATCCAGTTTAAATGACTAAAATTTGACCCATTAAAAATGAATTTCAAGAATTCAAATCCTCGAGTGTAACTGACAAACACTTCCGTTTTAGAGACAGATTTGTAAATCATCCTGACGTCATTGTTGTTCACATATACAAACAAAATACATCAAAATAAAGCTCTGAGTGTCCTCTCACTCATAGAGCAAAACATAAAAACATCAAATGTCCCAGTCTCTCAGGGGAGACATTTATGTGACAGACACCACATACACACACACAGACACACACACACACACACACACAGACACACACACAGACAGACATACACACACACACACACACACACACACAGACACACACACAGACAGACACACACACACACACACAGACACACACACACACAGACACACACACAGACATACACACACACACACACACACACAGACACACACACACACACACACACATACACACACACACACACACAGACATACACACACACACACACACACACACAGACACACACACAGACAGACACACACACACACACACAGACACACACACACACAGACACACACACAGACACACACACATACACACACACAGACATACACACACACACATACACACACACAGACATACACACACATTGGACTCTCACTGAGGAATTGTCTCATGATTATCTGTTCCACACTGTGTTCTCATGATTATCTGTTCCACACTGTGTGTTCTCATGATTATCTGTTCCACACTGTGTGTTCTCATGATTATCTGTTCCACACTGTGTGTTCTCATGATTATCTGTTCCACACTGTGTGTTCTCATGATTATCTGTTCCACACTGTGTGTTCTCATGATTATCTGTTCCACACTGTGTTCTCATGATTATCTGTTCCACACTGTGTTCTCATGATTATCTGTTCCACACTGTGTTCTCATGATTATCTGTTCCACACTGTGTTCTCATGATTATCTGTTCCACACTGTGTTTAATATCACTTCTTCTTCATGTGATTAAATGAACACAGCGCCCTCCAGTGGCTCGAACTGGTCTCTTCTCATTCCAATAAACACTATTGGCTGAAGTATACAATTGATAATTATTTGAACGTACACACACACGCTCTGTTCCTTTGCTTTGACAGTGTTTATTTATTTTTATTTATTATTATATTAACTCTTTCTGTCGCTACGTACCAGACGAATGCTTTTATTTTGAAACCAGTTCTGAGACGCTATAATCATCTATAATCACATTCAGTATAGGGAAGAGGGTCCGAAGGATGATTGATCAAACTGCATCATCGAGGGAAACCCAAACTCAAACCCTAACAGAACCAGAACCCTAACCCAAACAGAACCATATAAGTCCAGCTGGGTAACCCTAAACCCAAACCCTAACAGAACCAGAACCCTAACCCAAACAGAACCATAGAAGTCCTGCTGGGTTTGGAAATAAACCCAGCAGTGGTTTCCGAGGATGTGCGCGTGCACGCTGTGGGAGAATAATACTCGGTGGAAACAGTCGAGCTGACATCATCTGTAGGATATCAGCATTATAATGACCGGATATAAAGATCTACTGAAGAGATGTTATATATATATTAAGTGGAGCATCAGAACCAGGAATAGACCGTGTTTATGGGTCCCAGTCCACACTGGAGTACTGGGAGACAGTAAAGATGTAGAAAGAAGAAACTAACTCCGCTGGGATGGAGACACTCAGGGAAGAGGACGTGTGTGAGGAGAGATGAGGACACGGTCAGAGGAGGACCATGATGAATGTCCTTCACATGTTGGACTGTGGAGGACAGGGAGGTACACATGACTGTTTAAACCTGAAGGGGGCAGGAACGCAACAACATGCCAACTGCCGTAAAACTGTTGCCATGGTGACCTGGGAGTCATTGAGCTCTGGAGGTTCTGCAGAAACTCGTGCACATCAAGGAGATCTAATAAAGTCCCCTCTCTAAGCTGAGCAGCACCTGTCTCTGTCGGTGGGTGGAGGCTTTAGAGGGGGAGTCAGTGGGGACCTTCCCCCGGGTCCTCCCTCCCCCCCGGGTCCTGCTGCCTGCCGCCTGCCTCCCTCCTCCACCATCCCGCTATGCCGAGCAGACAGAAGCAGCTCCTCTTCTCTCTCTGCGGCCTGCTCGGCTTCTTCTGCGCGCTCACGGCCGCGGTGGCCGCCGGGCTTCCGTTCTGGCTCCGCGGGACCGTGCTGTGCCGGACCGGGGCCGACCTAGTTAACGCCACCGGACCGGAATTGGACAAGTTCCTGGGTCAGTTAAGCTACGGGCTCTTCCACGGAGAGAGGGTGAAGACGTGTGGGCTGGGGGGGCGACCGTCCCGCTTCTCATGTGAGTGAAACCGCTGGACAGGTGTGTTGTTTCCTTACCTGTGGACAGGTGTGTTGTTTCCTTACCTGTGGACAGGTGTGTTGTTTCCTTACCTGTGGACAGGTGTGTTGTTTCCTGTGTGTATTACCTGTGGACAGGTGTGTTGTTTCCTTACCTGTGGACAGGTGTGTTGTTTCCTGTGTTTTACCTGTGGACAGGTGTGTTGTTTCCTTACCTGTGGACAGGTGTGTTGTTTCCTGTGTTTTACCTGTGGACAGGTGTGTTGTTTCCTGTGTTTTACCTGTGGACAGGTGTGTTGTTTCCTGTGTTTTAACTGTGGACAGGTGTGTTGTTTCCTGTGTGTTTTACCTGTGGACAGGTGTGTTGTTTCCTGTGTGTTTTAACTGTGGACAGGTGTGTTGTTTCCTGTGTGTTTTACCTGTGGACAGGTGTGTTGTTTCCTTACCTGTGGGCAGGTGTGTTGTTTCCTGTGTGTTTTACCTGTGGACAGGTGTGTTGTTTCCTGTGTGTTTTACCTGTGGACAGGTGTGTTGTTTCCTTACCTGTGGACAGGTGTGTTGTTTCCTTACCTGTGGACAGGTGTGTTGTTTCCTTACCTGTGGACAGGTGTGTTATTTATTGTGTTTTACCTGTGGACAGGTGTGTTGTTTCCTGTGTTTTACCTGTGGACAGGTGTGTTGTTTCCTGTGTTTTAACTGTGGACAGGTGTGTTGTTTCCTGTGTGTTTTACCTGTGGACAGGTGTGTTGTTTCCTTACCTGTGGGCAGGTGTGTTGTTTCCTGTGTGTTTTACCTGTGGACAGGTGTGTTGTTTCCTGTGTGTTTTACCTGTGGACAGGTGTGTTGTTTCCTTACCTGTGGACAGGTGTGTTGTTTCCTGTGTTTTACCTGTGGACAGGTGTGTTGTTTCCTGTGTTTTACCTGTGGACAGGTGTGTTGTTTCCTGTGTGTATTACCTGTGGACAGGTGTGTTGTTTCCTGTGTGTTTTACCTGTGGACAGGTGTGTTGTTTCCTGTGTGTTTTACCTGTGGACAGGTGTGTTGTTTCCTGTGTGTTTTACCTGTGGACAGGTGTGTTGTTTCCTGTGTGTTTTACCTGTGGACAGGTGTGTTGTTTCCTGTGTGTTTTACCTGTGGACAGGTGTGTTGTTTCCTGTGTTTTACCTGTGGACAGGTGTGTTGTTTCCTGTGTTTTAACTGTGGACAGGTGTGTTGTTTCCTTACCTGTGGACAGGTGTGTTGTTTCCTGTGTGTTTTACCTGTGGACAGGTGTGTTGTTTTCTGTGTTTTACCTGTGGACAGGTGTGTTGTTTCCTGTGTGTTTTACCTGTGGACAGGTGTGTTGTTTCCTTACCTGTGGACAGGTGTGTTGTTTCCTGTGTTTTACCTGTGGACAGGTGTGTTGTTTCCTGTGTGTTTTACCTGTGGACAGGTGTGTTGTTTCCTGTGTGTTTTACCTGTGGACAGGTGTGTTGTTTCCTGTGTGTTTTACCTGTGGACAGGTGTGTTGTTTCCTGTGTGTTTTACCTGTGGACAGGTGTGTTGTTTCCTGTGTGTTTTACCTGTGGACAGGTGTGTTGTTTCCTGTGTGTTTTACCTGTGGACAGGTGTGTTGTTTCCTGTGTGTTTTACCTGTGGACAGGTGTGTTGTGCTGTTACTGTGTGCAGGTTTTCCGGGTGATGCTCGGGTAAGATCTCACCTGGTCATTGGTTAATTGATGAGCTGTAAATAATTCAGAGCTTCTGTAAATAGACGTGAGCAGGGAGAAGACTACTTCCTGGATAACAACATGCTCGATGTGTCAGCTTGTTTGACGTTCTTATGATCGTCTCCTGGATGATTGGCAGGTTTGACCTCAGGAGATTTAAGCTGTCAGGACTACTTTGGACCTACCTCATCGGATCCTCTAAACTCATCTGTCAAAGACCCTGAGTGATCACATGACCACCTGTGACCCTCAGAGCATTAAGGTCAGGTCTACAAAGAACACATGACTCCTGTAGTGTGAGAGGAGGCAGTGATGTCACAGTGATGTCACAGGGACAGACAGACAGACTGAAGAGGAACAGAGAGGGCTTTGTGTGGTGAGGCTGAAGGACCAATCAGAGAGCAGAGCAGCCGAGCTTCACTAATGATCTTCTGCCTGAATGAAGCTGGAACAAGGCTGCTCTGTGTGTGTGTGTGTGTGTGTGTGTGTGTGTGTCTGTGTCTGTGTCTGTGTGTGTGTGTGTGTGTGTGTGTGTGTGTGTGTGTCTGTGTGTGTGTGTGTGTGTGTGTGTGTGTGTGTGTGTCTGTGTGTGTGTGTGTGTGTGTTTATATGTGTGTGTGTGTGTGTCTGTGTGTGTGTGTGTGTGTGTGTGTGTGTGTGTGTGTGTGTGTCTGTGTGTGTGTGTGTGTGTGTCTGTGTGTGTGTTTATATGTGTGTGTGTGTGTGTCTGTGTGTGTGTGTGTGTGTGTGTGTTTATATGTGTGTGTGTGTGTCTGTGTGTGTGTGTGTGTCTGTGTGTGTGTGTGTGTGTGTGTGTGTGTGTCTGTGTGTGTGTGTGTGTGTGTGTGTGTGTCTGTGTGTGTGTTTATATGTGTGTGTGTGTGTGTGTGTGTGTGTGTGTGTGTGTTTATATGTGTGTGTGTGTGTCTGTGTGTGTGTGTGTGTGTGTGTCTGTGTGTGTGTTTATATGTGTGTGTAGGTGTGTGTGTGTGTGTGTGTGTGTGTCTGTGTGTGTGTTTATATGTGTGTGTGTGTGTGTGTGTGTGTGTCTGTGTGTGTTTATATGTGTGTGTGTGTGTGTGTGTGTCTGTGTGTGTTTATATGTGTGTGTAGGTGTGTGTGTGTGTGTGTCTGTGTGTGTGTTTATATGTGTGTGTAGGTGTGTGTGTGTGTGTGTGTGTGTGTGTTTATATGTGTCTGTGTGTGTGTGTGTGTGTGTGTGTGTGTCTGTGTGTGTGTTTATATGTGTCTGTGTGTGTGTGTGTGTGTGTGTGTCTGTGTGTGTGTTTATATGTGTGTGTAGGTGTGTGTGTGTGTGTGTGTGTGTGTGTTTATATGTGTGTGTGTGTGTGTGTGTGTCTGTGTGTGTTTATATGTGTGTTTATATGTGTGTGTGTGTGTGTGTGTATATGTGTGTGTGTGTGTATGTGTGTATATGTGTGTGTGTCTGTGTGTGTGTGTGTGTGTCTGTGTGTCTGTGTGTGTGTGTGTGTGTGTGTGTGTGTGTGTATATGTGTGTGTCTGTGTGT
The DNA here is from genome assembly GCF_947650265.1 of Symphodus melops. Taxonomy (NCBI): domain Eukaryota; kingdom Metazoa; phylum Chordata; class Actinopteri; order Labriformes; family Labridae; genus Symphodus; species Symphodus melops. The sequence goes on along the minus strand of NW_027636704.1, from coordinate 36,155 downwards.
GTCTGTGTGTGTGTGTGTCTGTATGTGTGTCTGTGTGTGTGTGTGTGTGTGTGTGTGTGTGTGTATATGTGTGTGTATGTGTGTGTGTGTGTATGTGTGTATATGTATGTGTGTCTGTGTGTGTGTGTGTGTGTGTGTGTGTGTATGTGTGTGTGTGTGTGTGTGTGTGTGTATGTGTGTGTGTGTGTCTGTATGTGTGTCTGTGTGTGTGTGTGTGTGTGTGTGTATGTGTGTGTGTGTGTGTGTGTGTGTGTGTGTGTGTGTATGTGTGTGTGTGTGTGTGTGTGTGTGTGTATGTGTGTGTGTCTGTATGTGTGTGTGTGTGTGTGTGTGTGTGTGTGTGTGTGTGTGTGTGTGTGTGTGTCTGTATGTGTGTGTGTGTGTGTGTGTGTGTGTGTGTGTGTGTGTATGTGTGTGTGTGTGTGTGTGTGTGTGTGTATGTGTGTGTGTCTGTATGTGTGTCTGTGTGTGTCTGTGTGTGTCTGTGTGTGTGTGTGTGTTTGCACCTGTCTCACCTGTCTCACCTGTCTCACCTGTCTCACCTGTCTCACCTGTCTCACCTGTCTCACCTGTCTCTCCCTCTCAGTCTTCCCAGACCTTCTGAGTGCGATCCCAGCAGCCCTCCACGTCACCGTAATCTTCTTCTGTGGCGTCGTTATCCTCTTCTCGTCCGTGGCCACCGGCTTCTTCTTCTTCAACGCCTTCGGCCGGCCGTACGAGACGCTGCAAGGCCCCATGGGACTTTACCTGTGGAGCTTCACCTGCTGTGAGACCCCCCTCCTCTCCGTTAGCTTGTTCACTGTTAGCATGTAGCTCACAGAGTTTAGCCTTGAGCCTGCTGAGATGTGAACTGAGCCTCAGCTGATCCAGTGCATTCTGGGAAAGGTGTAGGAGACCACCTGTCAATCAAACCTTGTGGGCGGAGTTCACCTGTGAGCTTCATGTTGTTTAAAGTGTATGACATGATGTTGTTAGTGACGGCGTGTGCTTTGTGTCCTCAGGCGTGTGCAGCTGTCTGGTCATGATCCTGTTTGCGTCTGAGGTGAAGCTGCATCAGCTGACTGAGCGCATCGTCAACTTTAACGAGGTCAACTTTGTGTTTGAGACGTACAGAGAGCGCTACGATCGCTCCTTCTGGCTCTTCTTCCTCATCTT
>NW_027636704.1:15000-22500 GCF_947650265.1 Symphodus melops | reverse complement strand
TGAACACCTTAGTCCACTTGGATCCACAAGCTGACCTGCCCCGGGTCCAGTTTGAGTGGTTGTACTCCACGATGTGTTCAAGGACTGCCATTGGTCCTGTAATAAAGAGCTGTGATATTAAATACCCTCAGAGGCAGTCTGTTGATTTTGGCGCCCCCTGTGGTCAAAGCAGCACAGATCTTTGTCCTCTACATGTGTTGTTTATCAAACTTTGACCTTTAACCCTTTAACACAGACATTCACTGTGATTCACGTTCACAACACTCAGGACGGTCAAACTCAAGAAAGCAGCTTATACATATATTCAACAAGCTGTCTGAAGTACAGGGGGCGCTATGCTCTCTCTCAGGTTAACCTAAAGGTAGAGTAGTAACAGAATGAGGTTTGTTGGGCTTCCCCTGGGAATCACAACATTGGGTAATGTCTGCAGATATGATAACTCCTCAACTGGACCGGAACATGTCCCATGCCGCCATGTTGAAGGACGTCTCATGTCTCTTCAAACCACCAGTTCCTATAAACTAACATTTGTAAGAATTGTCAGTTTCATTGAGAGGGAGGAGTCTGTTTCAGAGTGGGAGGAGTTGGTTTCACTGAGTGGGAGGAGTCAGCTTCACTGAGAGGGAGGAGTCTGTTTCACTGAGAGGGAGGAGTCTGTTTCATTGAGAGGGAGGAGTCTGTTTCATTGAGAGGGAGGAGTCTGTTTCATTGAGAGGGAGGAGTCTGTTTCAGAGTGGGAGGAGTTGGTTTCACTGAGTGGGAGGAGTCAGCTTCACTGAGAGGGAGGAGTCTGTTTAATTGAGAGGGAGGAGTCTGTTTCACTGAGAGGGAGGAGTCAGCTTCACTGAGTGGGAGGAGTCCGTTTCACTAAGTGGGAGGAGTCCGTTTCACTGAGTGGGAGGAGTCCGTTTCACTGAGTGGGAGGAGTCAGACTGTAGGTTGTTCTTCAGGTGTTTTCAGCTACACAGACTGAACACTCAACCTGCGTGGATTAGAAATGATACAGTGTGTATTTGTACAAACATTAAAGCTAACCCTGCAGACTTAGGGTTAGACCCAGACCCAGACCCAGACCAAGAGCCAGAGCCAGACCCAAACCCAGAGCCAGACCCAGCAGCAGGTAACTGTGAAGATGCTTCTGATTACGACTGAAATAATCCAAACATCTCAGACTGAAGAGTAGAAACATTCAAAACAACGAGACGACATGTTGAAAAGACGAGTTTATTAATGAGACAGTGAGGACGCACCTGAGAGGGTCACCCGCCCACGTCACACCTGAGAGGGTCACCTGCCCACGTCACACCTGAGAGGGTCACCCGCCCACGTCACACCTGAGAGGGTCACCTGCCCACGAGGGTCACCTGCCCACGTCACACCTGAGAGGGTCACCTGCCCACGTCACACCTGAGAGGGTCACCCGCCCACGTCACACCTGAGAGGGTCACCCGCCCACGTCACACCTGAGAGGGTCACCCGCCCACGTCACACCTGAGGGTCATGTGAGAATGCAGCTCCAGTAGCGAGCAGGACGAGGTGGGGACATTTTGTACAAATGTTCAGGAGTTGGTTTGTTTGACAAAAAGAATTGCGGTTGATCTGTCAGATCACTTTTTTAACAGGTGAGTCTCCAGAGTCCTAAACCATCCCGCTCCACTGTAAGGACGTGTACAGGACTCCACCCCCCGCTGGCGAACACAGCAAGACCGTCTTCTTAACGTTGGAGCCCAGACGAGCCACAGACAGGAGGTCGAGCAGACAGACCGGCTCGTCTGCAGACAGACAGATGGCGATGAAGTGAGCGTGGAACCGAAGAGGATCACCTGAGGACCAGGAGACAGAGCGGGTAAAGGGTTAACATGTATTTACACAGCCACATTTGACCTAGTCGTACTGGACGTCTTCTACCCAAATGTTTGAGGGGAAGTCTTGAAGTTTGTGGAAAACCGAAGCAGGTTGGAGTGAAAGCTGCAGCTCTGACTCAAACCCTGACCTGAAGAACGTACTCACCTGGATACACCAGGAAGTCTCCTCCAAACTTCCCTGCTGAGGTCAGGTAGAAGCCACGCTCCCTCAGGTCTCTGAACACCTGGTACCTGGCCTGGCAGTGTGGGTTGGTTTGAGCTCTGATTGGCCAGTTAGCTTGTAGGAATGTCCTGCTCTCTGGACACTGAGTAAGCCCCGCCCTCGCTGTGCTTAGCTGCACTGCCAGTGCCGACCGCGGGAAGGTAAAGCTTCGGTCCAGGGCGTCCAGGCGTCGCTGCAGGGCCTCGTCTGCAGTCCCAGACTCACCTGTGTGTGATGATGTCATCGCTTGCAGCAGGGTTGACTTCTTGTCCTCCAAAGCGAGGACACTCTGCTCCTCATAACTCCTCTGCTGCTCCGCCTCCGTAACAAGCTCCGCCCCTTCTGCATCCTGGACATAGAAACAACCAGTCAGTGCTCACCTATAAATTGGGGGAGTGGGGGGGGGGGGGGGGGGGCTGAACACATCTTCACTGATAAGCTAGTCTTAGCTCGCGCTCACCTGGTTAACAGCAGCTAATGTAAGTGAGTGTTAAAACCCACCTGATCAGCCAATGGCAGTGCGGCGGCAGTGTGGCGCTCACTAAGCAGTCTCTCCTCCTCAGGCAGCAAAAGCAATGGGCGGCCCAGGCGTACGTTCTGCCGGGGAGTCCGGGGCAGAGAACCCAGCAGTGCCCCAACAAGGCCCTGAGCCCTCAGAGAGCGCAGGTCGTAAGAACGCCACAGCAAAGGGGCGGAGTCACACAAACTAAGCCCCACAACATGAGAGGAAGACAAGTCCTGTTTGCAGGGGGGCTCATCCATCACAAGGTCCTCTGCAGTACAGAGATCAATCAGAACAACCAGGGTTAACCTATGATCAGTCAGTAAACAGTTAACTAATCGGACTGTAAACAGTTAACTAATCAGTCAGTAAACAGTTAACTAACCAGTCAGTAAACATTTAACTAATCAGACTGTAAACAGTTAACTAATCAGACGGTAAACAGTTAACTAATCAGATTGTAAACAGTTAACTAATCAGACGGTAAACAGTTAACTAATCAGATTGTAAACAGTTAACTAATCAGTCAGTAAACAGTTAACTAATCAGACTGTAAACAGTTAACTAATCAGTCAGTAAACAGTTAACTAATCAGTCAGTAAACAGTTAACTAATCAGACTGTAAACAGTTAACTAATCAGACGGTAAACAGTTAACTAATCAGACGGTAAACAGTTAACTAATCAGATTGTAAACAGTTAACTAATCAGTCATTAAACAGTTAACTAATCAGTCAGTAAACAGGTAACTAACCAGTCAGTAAACAGTTAAATAATCAGTCAGTAAACAGTTAACTAATCAGATTGTAAACAGTTAACTAATCAGTCAGTTAACAGTTAACTAATCAGTCAGTAAACAGTTAACTAACCAGTCAGTAAACAGTTAAATAATCAGTCAGTAAACAGTTAACTAATCAGATTGTAAACAGTTAACTAATCAGACAGTAAACAGTTAACTAATCAGATTGTAAACAGTTAACTAATCAGTCAGTAAACAGTTAACTAATCAGTCATTAAACAGTTAACTAATCAGTCAGTAAACAGGTAACTAACCAGTCAGTAAACAGGTAACTAACCAGTCAGTAAACAGTTAAATAATCAGTCAGTAAACAGTTAACTAATCAGATTGTAAACAGTTAACTAATCAGTCAGTTAACAGTTAACTAATCAGTCAGTAAACAGTTAACTAACCAGTCAGTAAACAGTTAAATAATCAGTCAGTAAACAGTTAACTAATCAGATTGTAAACAGTTAACTAATCAGACAGTAAACAGTTAACTAATCAGATTGTAAACAGTTAACTAATCAGTCAGTAAACAGTTAACTAATCAGTCAGTTAACAGTTAACTAATCAGTCAGTAAACAGTTAACTAACCAGTCAGTAAACAGTTAAATAATCAGTCAGTAAACAGTTAACTAATCAGATTGTAAACAGTTAACTAATCAGACAGTAAACAGTTAACTAACCAGTCAGTAAACATTTAACTAATCAGTCAGTAAACAGTTAACTAATCAGTCAGTAAACAGTTAACTAATCAGACTGTAAACAGTTAACTAATCAGTCAGTAAACAGGTAACTAATCAGACTGTAAACAGTTAACTAATCAGTCAGTTAACAGTTAACTAATCAGACAGTAAACAGTTAACTAATCAGTCAGTAAACAGTTAACTAATCAGTCAGTTAACAGTTAACTAATCAGACTGTAAACTGTTAACTAATCAGTCAGTTAACAGTTAACTAATCAGACTGTAAACTGTTAACTAATCAGTCAGTTAACAGTTAACTAATCAGACTGTAAACAGTTAACTAATCAGACTGTAAACAGTTAACTAATCAGTCAGTAAACAGTTAACTAATCAGTCAGTAAACAGTTAACTAATCAGACAGTAAACAGTTAACTAATCAGACTGTAAACAGTTAACTAACCAGTCAGTAAACAGTTAACTAATCAGTCAGTTAACAGTTAACTAATCAGTCAGTTAACAGTTAACTAATCAGACTGTAAACAGTTAACTAATCAGTCAGTAAACAGTTAACTAATCAGTCAGTAAACAGTTAACTAATCAGTCAGTAAACAGTTAACTAATCAGTCAGTAAACAGTTAACTAATCAGTCAGTAAACAGTTAACTAATCAGTCAGTAAACAGTTAACTAACCAGACTGTAAACAGTTAACTAATCAGTCAGTAAACAGTTAACTAATCAGTCAGTAAACAGTTAACTAATCAGACTGTAAACAGTTAACTAACCAGACTGTAAACGGTTAACTAATCAGTCAGTAAACAGTTAACTAATCAGTCAGTAAACAGTTAACTAATCAGACTGTAAACAGTTAACTAATCAGACTGTAAACAGTTAACTAACCAGACTGTAAACGGTTAACTAATCAGTCAGTAAACAGTTAACTAATCAGTCAGTAAACAGTTAACTAATCAGACTGTAAACAGTTAACTAATCAGACTGTAAACAGTTAACTAATCAGTCAGTAAACAGTTAACTAATCAGTCAGTAAACAGTTAACTAATCAGACAGTAAACAGTTAACTAATCAGTCAGTAAACAGTTAACTAATCAGTCAGTAAACAGTTAACTAATCAGACAGTAAACAGTTAACTAATCAGTCAGTAAACAGTTAACTAATCAGTCAGTAAACAGTTAACTAATCAGTCAGTCTTTTCAGGAGTTGTCTCACTTGGTTTTTGTCACGTGTTTCTGTTCCCTCTCCGCTTCACGACATGCCGTAAACTGCTCCTCCGGTAGCTTGAATAATAACTGACGCTAGAGTTAGGGTTCTCTATGGTTACCAACATAGACATATATAAATATACATCTGTATCTCCATGGTTACCGAGCTCCGTTTACTGGATAACCTGACAAACGTGTCCGCAGCGTTTCATTTCCCCCCTACACACGTCACATCCGGGCGGAGCGGAAACCTGAACGCGCGAGGAACGGCACAAACACGTCCTGTTGGTGGCGGGATCAACCAATCACAGGGCATCTTAGTCTGACAGGCAGCATGCCTAAAGGCTGCATCTATTTTTGTGTTTGTTAAAGTTAAATGATAAATAACAGAAAAGTTCTGAGAAACGATTTTAAACATCAGAAATTTAAAACGTTCAAAGTGTTCTAAAAAAACCTTTAAGAGAGAAAGAAACCAGCATGCACACACACCATGATACCATGACACCATGACACCATGACACCATGGCACCATGAGACCATGACACCATGAGACCATGACACCATGACACCATGAGACCATGACACCATGGCACCATGACACCATGAGACCATGATACCATGACACCATGACACCATGAGACCATGACACCATGATACCATGGCACCATGACACCATGAGACCATGATACCATGACACCATGACACCATGAGACCATGACACCATGACACAATGACACCATGAGACCATGATACCATGTCACCATGGCACCATGACACCATGACACCATGAGACCATGACACAATGACACCATGACACCATGAGACCATGATACCATGATACCATGACACAATGACACCATGAGACCATGATACCATGTCACCATGGCACCATGACACCATGACACCATGAGACCATGATACCATGACACCATGACACCATGAGACCATGACACCATGATACAATGACACCATGAGACCATGACACCATGACACCATGAGACCATGGTACCATGACACCATGACACCATGAGACCATGGCACCATGGCACCATGACACCATGACACATGACACCATGGCACCATGAGACCATGACACCATGACACCATGAGACCATGGCACCATGAGACCATGAGACCATGACACCATGAGACCATGACACCATGGCACCATGACACCATGAGACCATGACACCATGACACATGACACCATGAGACCATGAGACCATGGCACCATGACACCATGAGACCATGACACCATGATACCATGACACCATGACACCATGTCACCATGACACCATGAGACCATGGCACCATGGCACCATGACACCATGACACCATGAGACCATGACACCATGTCACCATGACACCATGACACCATGATACCATGGCACCATGACACCATGATACCATGACACCATGAGACCATGTCACCATGACACCATGATACCATGACACCATGAGACCATGTCACCATGACACCATGATACCATGACACCATGAGACCATGTCACCATGACACCATGATACCATGACACCATGATACCATGACACCATGGCACCATGTCACCATGGCACCATGATACCATGACACCATGTCACCATGATACCATGACACCATGACACCATGAGACCATGACACCATGAGACCATGATACCATGACACCATGAGACCATGATACCATGACACCATGAGACCATGATACCATGACACCATGATACCATGACACCATGATACCATGACACCATGATACCATGTCACCATGACACCATGATACCATGACACCATGACACAATGAAAACAAACCCACAAGATGTTTATGAACGTCACATGAAATTCATTCAAGTTGAATTTTATAGTTCTTACTCCTCTTCTTCGGATTTCTTTGATTATTTTCTTCTTATTATTTTGTTGTCTTCATATGTTCGAAATAAAACAATAAAAAAATAAAATAATTAAAAATAATACAACTGGGGAGATGAGGCTTTTATTTTGAAAGTAACACTGTCAAAGTGTCTGTACAGATGTTGCATAGCAACTCACACTCGAGTGACACAAGCACACACAAACACGCAGCATCTTAAACACACAGCTTGACCTTCCTCTCAGATGAAGAACACAGGAACCAAAACCATCTGAGAAAAGTGTGTGTGTGTGTGTGTGTGTGTGTGTGTGTGTGTGTGTGTGTGTGTGTGTGTGTGTGTGGGTGTGGGGTGGGGGGTGGCCTGTAGTTCCTGCAGCGCCCCCTAC
>NW_027636705.1:47500-58000 GCF_947650265.1 Symphodus melops | reverse complement strand
TCTCTCTTAACGTTGACGCTCTGATCACACTAACCTTTGCTCCAGTCGGTCTGTGTGATGAGTGTGCTTTAAAGCTATACATCGCCCCCATGTGGTGGAAGAAAGAAGTGGTCTTAATGGGGCTGTCAAAGTAAAGTGAGGAGCCATCCTGTAGCTGGAGTTCATGAAATATTTCAACAGTATGAATCATTATTGATCTGCGACACCTCACATCTATCTGTGAAGAAACACAACACGTCTTGTATAGAGCTCGTTGTCTTCTGAGAGCAGACTGCACACCAGGGTTGTTTTAATCTGAACTGCAGACGGATTTCTGAATGTGATCGCTGTTCATCTGCTGAGGATCAAACCGGAGAGAGAAGTATTTATTTCCATCATCACAGTCTGAAAAGCACGATCATCATCTCTGACGCTCTCCTCCCATGTGGCAGCCAGGTGTACCTCATCACCTGATCAACCACCAGCATACATCTTCACTCCTCACTGGATTATTGACTACTCCAGTGGTATGGTGCTCGGTCTAAAGCATTATCCATGAGTGTGTATTGTAACAGAATAATCCGGCCAACATGGACCCAGCCGACTCAGAGTCACAGGCTAACGTTAATTCCCTGCGTCACTCTCAAGGAATGATACTTGGGCAGCACGAACGATGGCCCCTGATTGGACTGAGATTAACTATGTGTTAGGGTTACTGTCGGGTAGGGCGAGCTCCTTTAAATGCCACCTACAGTCATCTTTTTTGGCTGAGATCACCTCAGTGTTTGACCACGAGTTTAGGACTTTAACAGTCGAGCTAGGTTGGGATGATAGGGCGTTACTGGGAATATTTCTGAGGGATCTCAACGGGGCAGTTAACGAAAGTCCAGTTGGGCGACCCGAGACTGATAGTTTGCAGGAGCTAATAACGCGAGCCATAAAGATTGATAACAGGCTGAAAGAGAGGCTTCGCTAAAAGGGGCAGGATTTCTTGTTCCAATGTTCTGACCCACCTCTTTCCACTCAGTCAGCCCCTGGTTGGTTCAGAGAAACCAGGAAACCCAGTGTCGAACCTGCACACTCTGTGAACCATTTAGAGAAACCCATACAACGAGGACGCAACCGACTCACCCTTTTAGAAAGAAACAGGGGAGGAGATTGTGTGTCTACTGTGGTGAAGACATATCAGCTAGCTAACTGCTCGAATCAGTGAAACAACAAGCCACAGCAGTCTCAGCCGGGGTTCTGGTGAGTCGAGCTGCTGTCCTCAGTTCTCCCCGTAAAGCACCTTTGTTGAAGGTAAGCTCATTTCTACGCTCGCTCTCATTGACTCAGGCGCAGGCTCAAACGTTCTGAATGTCGAGCGAGTTAAACAGGCTCAAATAAACACTTTTCCTATTGCCCAGCCCCTGTATCTGATAGAGTGATGTCATCAATATACAGCTGTATCTGATAGAGTGATGTCATCAATATACAGCTGTATCTGATAGAGTGATGTCATCAATATACAGCTGTATCTGATAGAGTGATGTCATCAATATACAGCTGTATCTGATAGAGTGATGTCATCAATATACAGCTGTATCTGATAGAGTGATGTCATCAATATACAGCTGTATCTGATAGAGTGATGTCATCAATATACAGCTGTATCTGATAGAGTGATGTCATCAATATACAGCTGTATCTGATAGAGTGATGTCATCAATATACAGCTGTATCTGATAGTGATGTCATCTACATACAGCTGTATCTGATAGTGATGTCATCTACATACAGCTGTATCTGATAGTGATGTCATCTACATACAGCTGTATCTGATAGTGATGTCATCTACATACAGCTGTATCTGATAGTGATGTCATCTACATACAGCTGTATCTGATAGAGTGATGTCATCAATATACAGCTGTATCTGATAGAGTGATGTCATCAATATACAGCTGTATCTAATAGAGTGATGTCATCAATATACAGCTGTATCTGATAGAGTGATGTCATCAATATACAGCTGTATCTGATAGAGTGATGTCATCAATATACAGCTGTATCTGATAGAGTGATGTCATCAATATACAGCTGTATCTGATAGTGATGTCATCTACATACAGCTGTATCTGATAGTGATGTCATCTACATACAGCTGTATCTGATAGTGATGTCATCTACATACAGCTGTATCTGATAGAGTGATGTCATCGACATACAGCTGTATCTGATAGAGTGATGTCATCAATATACAGCTGTATCTGATAGAGTGATGTCATCAATATACAGCTGTATCTGATAGAGTGATGTCATCAATATACAGCTGTATCTGATAGAGTGATGTCATCAATATACAGCTGTATCTGATAGAGTGATGTCATCAATATACAGCTGTATCTGATAGTGATGTCATCTACATACAGCTGTATCTGATAGTGATGTCATCTACATACAGCTGTATCTGATAGTGATGTCATCTACATACAGCTGTATCTGATAGTGATGTCATCTACATACAGCTGTATCTGATAGTGATGTCATCTACATACAGCTGTATCTGATAGAGTGATGTCATCAATATACAGCTGTATCTGATAGTGATGTCATCTACATACAGCTGTATCTGATAGAGTGATGTCATCAATATACAGCTGTATCTAATAGAGTGATGTCATCAATATACAGCTGTATCTGATAGAGTGATGTCATCAATATACAGCTGTATCTGATAGAGTGATGTCATCAATATACAGCTGTATCTGATAGAGTGATGTCATCAATATACAGCTGTATCTGATAGTGATGTCATCTACATACAGCTGTATCTGATAGTGATGTCATCTACATACAGCTGTATCTGATAGTGATGTCATCTACATACAGCTGTATCTGATAGTGATGTCATCTACATACAGCTGTATCTGATAGAGTGATGTCATCTACATACAGCTGTATCTGATAGAGTGATGTCATCAATATACAGCTGTATCTGATAGAGTGATGTCATCAATATACAGCTGTATCTGATAGTGATGTCATCTACATACAGCTGTATCTGATAGTGAGGTCATCTACATACAGCTGTATCTGATAGTGATGTCATCTACATACAGCTGTATCTGATAGAGTGATGTCATCTACATACAGCTGTATCTGATAGAGTGATGTCATCTACATACAGCTGTATCTGATAGAGTGATGTCATCAATATACAGCTGTATCTGATAGAGTGATGTCATCTACATACAGCTGTATCTGTTAGAGTGATGTCATCTACATACAGCTGTATCTGATAGTGATGTCATCTACATACAGCTGTATCTGATAGAGTGATGTCATCTACATACAGCTGTATCTGATAGTGATGTCATCTACATACAGCTGTATCTGATAGTGATGTCATCTACATACAGCTGTATCTGATAGTGATGTCATCTACATACAGCTGTATCTGATAGTGATGTCATCTACATACAGCTGTATCTGATAGTGATGTCATCGACATACAGCTGTATCTGATAGAGTGATGTCATCTACATACAGCTGTATCTGATAGAGTGATGTCATCTACATACAGCTGTATCTGATAGAGTGATGTCATCTACATACAGCTGTATCTGATAGTGATGTCATCTACATACAGCTGTATCTGATAGTGATGTCATCTACATACAGCTGTATCTGATAGAGTGATGTCATCTACATACAGCTGTATCTGATAGAGTGATGTCATCTACATACAGCTGTATCTGATAGAGTGATGTCATCTACATACAGCTGTATCTGATAGTGATGTCATCTACATACAGCTGTATCTGATAGTGATGTCATCTACATACAGCTGTATCTAATAGTGATGTCATCGACATACAGCTGTATCTGATAGAGTGATGTCATCTACATACAGCTGTATCTGATAGAGTGATGTCATCTACATACAGCTGTATCTGATAGAGTGATGTCATCTACATACAGGCCTTCATATCTTTATGAGCTTTCTTTTATTTCATGTTCCTTTTATCAGACACTGAATCGAGGGTTAAAAATACAAAAGTAACAGAACTCACACATCTTGATCTTGTTATATTCCCTCTTGGCGGTCAGACATCAGAAAACACTTTGTAAAACTGAATTTATATATTTTATTTGTCTTTATCATTCTGATCATTGTTGACGTCATAAACATTTTTCTATCAGAACAGACTGAAGTTGGACTCCTCGGTGAATGTAACATGAGTTTAGGCTGCAGACACATTTCAAAGTTCTTTCAGGTAGGACGCAGACTGCACTGCACTTTGCTTGTGGACTTCATGAAACACACACCCTTTTCATCTTGGCTGCATGTCTCTTCCCTTCTCAGCAGGAGAAAGATCACTCCTTTGTAGTGAAGAGTGGACAGAAACAAACCGTGCATCCAAACAGACTATTGTTTTCATGTTAGCATTGCACACCACGTCCAATCAGAAAGGTCCTTCAGCAGAGACAGAAACGAGACATGAGCAAGGTTAAAGGTTTCTATGAAAGAACAACCTGAACCTTTGGGGACAGAAATAACAAAGTGTTGACATGCTTTCCTTCAACACCATAAAAAAATAACATCATTTTCTCATTATGAACTCTTTGGCTGTCGTCATGGCTACAGTTGAGGAGAGCAGATAGACCACTGACGAGCGACCACGTCATCTCAGGCTGTACAAACAAACAACAAAGAGGTTCATGAACACACATCAACGTATTAGCTTAGCATCAATCACCTTCACTTAAACAGAATCTCACCTTTAACGACAACTTCAACCAACGCCTCGCTGGAGCCCACGTGGTTAGACGCCACACATTTGAACGTGCCACTGTCGCTCTGTTTAACATGAGCTATGAGCAGCTTTCCATCCCTGGTGCTCTCTGCTCCTGCAGGCAGGCTCGTCTGGCCCACCCGGGTCCACTTAAACTGAATGGGGTGAGAGCCATGAGCAAGGCACTGCACGCTCAGGGCGTCTCCTGGCTGGAGCCTCGCCTGTTCAGGTAGACATGTGGCGTACGGAGGACCTGCAGGGAGAGGAGAATGACAGTAACCTGAGGACAGACGGAGCGTGGAGGTGTTTCTGTGTGTTCACTACCTCTAACATAGACTCACTCTCCACCTCCATCTGTGTGTACGCCTCACTGTAACCGTGAAGGTTGGTGGCATTACAGATGTACTGTCCTGAATCCTGACGCCCCACTCTGCTCAGCGTTAAAACTCCACCCAGCACCGTGTGCTTCCATGGCAGCGGGGCTCGTAGCTTGGACCAGGTGATGACAGGCGTTGGTGAACCTGAAAGACAGAAGAGAATGTGGACTTCAGAAAGGTGACGTGAGATTTAAACATAAAGCAACAAACAGACATCTTACCAGTGGCGACACACGTCATCGTCACTGAGTGTCCCTCCACCACGGTCATCTCTGTAGCACTCACTGAGGCCACCGGGGCTCCCAGCCCCCCCTCAACAATCACATCAACTTTGACCTCCGTCACCCCCTCAGAGTTTGAAGCCTGGCAGATATAAACCCCCGAGTCCTCTGGGTGCACCGCGGGCCACTAAGCACACAAGCATGACATCATTCAGCGTTTGTCTTTAAATGTGAGATAACTCTCATGACACTGTTTACCTGTATTGTGTTGCCGTCGTTCGTCTCCTTGGTAACGAGCTGCAGCGTGGAGCCCTGGCGTTTCCAGCTCATTTTGGGGCGTGGCCTGCCTGTGGCTCGACACTCCACCGACACGGCGTCCCCCATCCTGACCCTCAGGGGCCCTGCTGGTGTCAACTGCACCTTAGGAGCATCTGTGAGAGACAGCAGATGTTTTAACCCTGCGGTTTATGGCCACATGGGGGCAGCAGAGGCGAGCATTGGACACAACATGGAGAAGCTCGTCTCCATTCAGACTTCTTGTCAGGTTTGAACGGGTGTTGAATCTCGTGGCCCAACAACTTTTACACCTCCTTTATGATACACTGAACTGTGGAGATGAGCTCACATTTGACGTTGAGCGTGGCCGTCGCTGTGCCTCGGCCTGCAGAGTTGCTCGCCACACAGCGGTACTGTCCCTGGTTTGCGGGCCGAGAGTTAGCGACGGTCAGCACAGAGCCTCCAGGACCCACTTTCACATTTTCTACGAGACAAGATGAAGAAGTCTGTGACCCTGCGCTCCTTCACGTTAGTGATTACACAAGTCTTAGAAGTTGACCCCTCTGACCTTGAAGCGCTTGGTTATTGGCTCGTCTCCATTCCAGCTGGACCGGCTTTGCACCGCTCCCCACTTGGCACCTAAAGCTGGCCGACTCCCCTTGGCGCACAGTCGCTGCCCGGGGCTCCACAGAAACGACAGGAGCCTGTGCACACACTGCAGACACACGTGAACCTTTAGTCGGGTCGGCGATCAGTGACCTCAACGCAAATAAAGTGAGCAAACACACAGACTGAACAGAAGGGCTCAGACGATCACAGTCCCGTATCCACAGCCAGCTGAAATCAATTATCTTCAGTCTACACCCTGTCTGATTTATTAAAACGTTCAGCTCAGGTTAACAGGTTTTTAATCAGACTTCATTCAAAGACAGAAGTTTCAGACTGCTCGATGGATCAGCACATGATTTAAAATGGTTACATCAAACTGTGGATTGAGAGCCAGCAGCTTCATGAAGTTCGATGAAGTTATCAGATTTGTCACGATGATCCTTCTCGTCTGTTTGACTTAATTCAATAATTTACCTGAACAGAATAACGACGACAGGATGAGAAGCTCAGGTAAGAGGTCCATGATGAACAGTGGCTCGCTCTGTGTCTAATCCTCATACTGTCACTGAAGACCTTTGACCCCTCACTCACCACGTAGCCCCGCCCCTCCTCTGTCTCATCACAACTGTAGTGTCCTCTAATTGGTTTAAAGAGAGAGACTGGGTGTAGGGTTTGTGTGCCTCACTGTTTCTATCATTAGTTTGAAGTAATGCTGATGGTCAGTTTGAACAATATGACAGAAATGATGAAATAAGTGTTTCCTGTTTTATTTGGTAATTTTGCTTTCCTGTGTTTCTCTGTCATGTTTTACTTCCTCCCGTTGTCTCACCTGTCTTTTTAGTCTCACCTGTGTTTCGTTAAGCCCGTTTCCACCGAGCGGTCCGGCTCGGTTCGTCTCGGTACGGCGTGCATTTTGCAGCGTTTCCATAGACTGATCCCGGGAAAGATAGATAAATAGATAGATAGATACTTTATTGATCCCGAGGGAAATTCAAGTTTTTTATTTTTTTTAGATAGATAGATTCCCAAATAACCGACCCGTACCGTCCCACTTTTTGGGATCCTTCCGTCGGGGGGCCGAGAATGTGGAGCCGACCTGAAAAGGTGGAGCTAAACACTGCAGTCCTCTGATTGGTTGAAAGAATGGTCACTTCCTGTGTTACGTCACCGTCTTTAGGGTTATTGTAATAAAGAGTCACATGATGTCAGTGACAGAGATGAACTGCTGGATGTCTTCTTCGTTGGTTTTGTTTGTGTAGCGTTTTTCTCCTTTGTTGAATTCATTAGTTAGCTGTTAGCAGTTAGCTGCTATCATGTGATGTTATTTACATAAACCTGTATCGTTAGTCCCACCTGTGTCTGATGACCTGTGTATTTGGTCTCAGTGACCTTTGTCTCTTGTCTTCAGTTCATTGGTCTTGTCTGTGTTCCTGTGATTGGCTCCTTGTTCATCTTTGCTAATCTTCAGTTCGAGTTGACGTAGCAGAATAAAACAGGAGTTAAAGAATGAGAGACACAAGCAGACGCTGATGTGTAATAACTGACTTTAATGTTTGCAGAGTAAAAAAAAGACGTCATAGAAACATGAACACGTGATGATGTCAGGTTGAGGACTTCTCAGGACGCCGCTGCTGTTTTCTCCACTTCAATAATATGATTATTTAAATCCTGATTCTTTAATAATGTCTGCAGATGGTTTATAAAGTTCACACTAACAAACATCGTGTGATTCTCTCAAAGATCAGAAACTACTGAAGTATGACTTTGATCAGGTGACGTTCGTACGAACATTTAACCCTAAAAAAAAGAGACAATAAAAACAATCCAGAGGCCAGTCAGATGCAGTACCGTGGCTCAGCACTAGGGGGCTCAGGGGGTGAAACCCCTCCTGCAGCTGAACTTTGAACTCGGACGTCCTGGTTAAAGCTTCTTTGGTTCGGTTGCTTACAAAGCTTTAAAGAAACACAAAGCTGTGAGAGTAAAAATATATTTACAACTTTAAGAGAAGCAACACCACAGGATACAAACGCTGAGCGGCCGCCATGAGCTGGATTTATGGTCACACGTGTCAGCGAGACGTTTGAACGTACCCGTCACAACCTCAGAGTCAAACAAGGCAAAGAAACGATATAAAGGCTTTTTTTACTATCACATGCTTTCTTTTTGTCTTTTATCATTTTAACTCTAAGAAATAAAAAGAGAGTACAAATCTAAACAAACGTAACGGGGGGGTCATCCTGCAGGGGGCGGCTGGCGGTCAGCCCGGTGGGGTTTGAAGAGTCTGTGGAGGGGGGTGGGGGTTGACTGGAGGTCATCCTGCAGGGGGGCGGGGCAGCGGCTGCAGGTGGTGTAGTGCTCGCTGCCCGGCGTTTGGGGTGCGCGTTGTTTCTTCATCCATCAGAGCCCTGCAGACCAAGGTGGGGGGGGACACGCCAACATGTTTATATTCACTAATAATAATCTGACCCTCACCTCCTTCTTCTGTCAGTGCTGTCATAATCTAACACTGACTTTAATCTGACCCTCACCTCCTTCTTCTGTCAGTGCTGTCATAATCTAACACTGACTTTAATCTGATCATCACCTCCTTCTTCTGTCAGTGCTGTCATAATCTAACACTGACTTTAATCTGACCCTCACCTCCTTCTTCTGTCAGTGCTGTCATAATCTAACACTGACTTTAATCTGATCATCACCTCCTTCTTCTACCTGTCAGTGCTGTCATAATCTAACACTGACTTTAATCTGATCCTCACCTCCTTCTTCTGTCAGTGCTGTCATAATCTAACACTGACTTTAATCTGATCATCACCTCCTTCTTCTGTCAGTGCTGTCATAATCTAACACTGACTTTAATCTGACCCTCACCTCCTTCTTCTACCTGTCAGTGCTGTCATAATCTAACACTGACTTTAATCTGACCCTCACCTCCTTCTTCTGTCAGTGCTGTCATAATCTAACACTGACTTTAATCTGACCCTCACCTCCTTCTACCTGTCAGTGCTGTCATAATCTAACACTGACTTTAATCTGACCCTCACCTCCTTCTTCTGTCAGTGCTGTCATAATCTAACACTGACTTTAATCTGACCCTCACCTCCTTCTTCTGTCAGTGCTGTCATAATCTAACACTGACTTTAATCTGACCCTCACCTCCTTCTTCTGTCAGTGCTGTCATAATCTAACACTGACTTTAATCTGATCCTCACCTCCTTCTTCTACCTGTCAGTGCTGTCATAATCTAACACTGACTTTAATCTGATCCTCACCTCCTTCTTCTGTCAGTGCTGTCATAATCTAACACTGACTTTAATCTGACCCTCACCTCCTTCTTCTGTCAGTGCTGTCATAATCTAACACTGACTTTAATCTGACCCTCACCTCCTTCTTCTACCTGTCAGTGCTGTCATAATCTAACACTGACTTTAATCTGACCCTCACCTCCTTCTTCTGTCAGTGCTGTCATAATCTAACACTGACTTTAATCTGATCCTCACCTCCTTCTTCTGTCAGTGCTGTCATAATCTAACACTGACTTTAATCTGACCCTCACCTCCTTCTGTCAGTGCTGTCATAATCTAACACTGACTTTAATCTGACCCTCACCTCCTTCTTCTGTCAGTGCTGTCATAATCTAACACTGACTTTAATCTGACCCTCACCTCCTTCTTCTGTCAGTGCTGTCATAATCTAACACTGACTTTAATCTGATCCTCACCTCCTTCTTCTGTCAGTGCTGTCATAATCTAACACTGACTTTAATCTGATCCTCACCTCCTTCTTCTGTCAGTGCTGTCATAATCTAACACTGACTTTAATCTGATCCTCACCTCCTTCTTCTGTCAGTGCTGTCATAATCTAACACTGACTTTAATCTGACCCTCACCTCCTTCTTCTGTCAGTGCTGTCATAATCTAACACTGACTTTAATCTGATCCTCACCTCCTTCTTCTGTCAGTGCTGTCATAATCTCACACTGACTTTAATCTGACCCTCACCTCCTTCTTCTGTCAGTGCTGTCATAATCTAACACTGACTTTAATCTGATCCTCACCTCCTTCTTCTGTCAGTGCTGTCATAATCTAACACTGACTTTAATCTGACCCTCACCTCCTTCTTCTGTCAGTGCTGTCATAATCTAACACTGACTTTAATCTGATCCTCACCTCCTCCTTCTGTCAGTGCTGTCATAATCTAACACTGACTTTAATCTGATCCTCACCTCCTTCTTCTACCCGTCAGTGCTGTCATAATCTCACA
>NW_027636705.1:27500-45000 GCF_947650265.1 Symphodus melops | reverse complement strand
ATCTGGATGGTGTTGAATTTGCGGTGGATGATTCCCACCATCCGCTCGATCTCTTTGGGCGAGACCGGCCGCGTGCGGGACTGCTCCCTCAGCAGGTTCATCACGTGGTCCGTGAACTCGTTGCACGCCTGAAGGAAAGGGAGGGGTCTATTTTAGGATCTTGCTTTGAACTCGACACTCACAGTTTGAGTCTCTTCCTGTCGTCCCACCTGTTCGTATTTCTCCAGCTCTGCGTGGTACATCTGTCTTATCTGAGCCAGCTTCTCTCTGTACTCGCTGTGCTGTAAGCTCCCATCGCTGGGCGACGCTCCGGCTGCAACGGCGACCGCTGCTGCCGCTGCAGACGCGCCGCCTTTCTCCAGACCAGCAACGCCCTCCGCTAAAAGCATGTTGTCGAGGCGCATTATCTGAGGGTCCGGACCGTCCTCTTCCTGGATGCCTCGGATGCCCAGCGCTGTGGAGACGAGCAGCGGCGTGAAGGTGGCGTGGAGAGAAAACAATTGTGAGCGTGCTTCAAGGTTCACAGTTCAAGTTTAGAGTAAAGATGTAAGAATACAATGAAGGACAATCAAAATAATACAGTGCAATACTTGTTTTAACCAGCAGGGGCCCTCTGAAACCAGTAGGGTCCTGCTGTGAGGTGCATGTGGAGTGAACACGGACGCAGGACGCCGTCACCGAACACGGGAAACGACAGGAAGCAGCTTGTCACATTCAAGAAGCTAAAACTGAAATATTTATCATCTTCCCCCAAACGACCCCGAGAGAAACGAAGGAAGACGAAAACAAAGACGACGTGTTCCACCTGCACGCCACTCATAAACGCATCACAAGACTCGAGATCCAGTCTGAGCAGAACCAGAGAGCAGCAGAGCACAGACAGTTCACATGGAGAGAATCAGTGCCAGCTCTTCTTGGCATCCTGCTGCCCAAAGAGAAAACAGCCCCCCACACACACACACACACACACACACACACACACACACACAGCTGTTAATTAATGGCAGCTCTTAAGGAGCGACTAAAGACCCAGTGAAAAATGATCGCTCATTTGAGAGGTCGTTAATTTGCACAGTTATGCAAATTAGGCGCCAATTACAGTGTTGTTCCAGAGATCATCTCACATTCATAATCCAGCAACGAGGGCAACGACAACCCCCGCATCTGTCTCACACACACACACACACACACACTTTAATCTAATCCTGACACTCATGGTGTCTGAGAGGCATCAAGGAGCTGCAGAAGGTTCACGGGTGCAAACTCTCACGGCTGAAGCGCAGACGCTCTGCAGAAGGTCGTCACGTTTCAGGATGGTGCAGGTTGTACCTCAAGGTTTGAGGTCAAGGTTTAGGTCGTACCTCGAGGTTTGAGGTCAAGGTTCAGGTCGTATTTCGAGGTTTGAAGTCACGGTTCAGGTCGTATTTCGAGGTTTGAGGTCACGGTTCAGGTCGTACCTTGAGGTTTGAGGTCACGGTTCAGGTCGTACCTTGAGGTTTGAGGTCACGGTTCAGGTCGTACCTCGAGGTTTGAGGTCAAGGTTCAGGTCGTATTTCGAGGTTTGAAGTCACGGTTCAGGTCGTACCTCAAGGTTTGAGGTCACGGTTCAGGTCGTTCCTTGAGGTTTGAGGTCACGGTTCAGGTTGTATTTCGAGGTTTGAGGTCACGGTTCAGGTCGTTCCTTGAGGTTTGAGGTCAAGGTTCAGGTCGTACCTCAAGGTTTGAGGTCACGGTTCAGGTCGTACCTCGAGGTTTGAGGTCCCGGTTCAGGTTGTATTTCGAGGTTTGAGGTCACGGTTCAGGTCGTATTTCGAGGTTTGAGGTCCCAGTTCAGGTCGTACCTCGAGGTTTGAGGTCAAGGTTCAGGTCGTATTTCGAGGTTTGAGGTCCCAGTTCAGGTCGTACCTCGAGGTTTGAGGTCATGGTTCAGGTCCTACTTTGAGGTTCGGGGTCACAGGTCTGGCGGGCTGCAGGGACCCACAGGGCGTCCAGAGATCCCTCCATGTGGGCAGTTATCAGAACCCTAACCAGAGGTGGTCTCCTGCAGTGTTTGTGTGTTCACTATAGGGTAGCTGAGACTTGTATCAGTGTGGTCTACGAGCAGCTGGACCTGAAGACAGACTCACCCATCTTCTCCTTCATCTCACACAGGACGCTGAAGAGGGCCGGCTTCATTCTGTGGCAGTTTAAAGCGTGTTTCCTGTTTCAGAGGTAAAAAGAGAGAGAGAGAGGTGGTCAAGTACAAACAAGTCTTTAGACCCCCCCCCGTGGCAAAGAGGAACAGGAGCAGGGATGTGGACTTGAGGTGTTCAGTGCACAGGAGTGTGTTATCTCAATGTTTCCTGTCTTCTCATGTTGTCATTAAACTTTCTGTGTTCGTGTCCCTTCAGTGTATTTCCACCTCCTGCTGGAGGAAGCACACTTCACTCTCAGGGTGGCGTCTGGTTTATGCTTCTGCGGCGTGGCGGACCCCTAAGCGGACCCTACCCACGAAGCCTGACACGCACCTACAAAAACTCCGGTCTAGGACTGTGATTGGTCCGCTCAGAACGTCATTTCTAGCAGCTGCTTTCTGGTCACAACACGAATAATCTAAGTGATCAGAAAATACCACCATCTCTCAACTCATCATCAAAACGCTGACAAGACCGCCAAATGGCGAAGAATTCCTGGAGGTCACAGAATGCATGAAGAGGTGAAGAACCACACAAAGCCATGCCCCCCCCCCCCAGTGGCTTGGCTGTGAATTGCAGAGCAACGCTTTCCCTCAACGCAGAACTGCGAATGCTCAGCCCAACGTTGCGTCTGTGCTGTCGACACGCCGTCGACACGCCGTCGACACGCCGTCGACACGCCGCAGAAGCATAAACTAGGATTGGACAGAGTGCTCTCCGTGCTGGTCGTCTCAGGTGAGCGTCTGCGTGCTTTGTTTTCCTTTTTGTTATAAAGTTTACGTTTGTTAGTTTCTACGTTTTGACCGTGACACGTGTGGAGTGGCGTTGGGATGAACCAGCGCTCTCCTCCTCCTCTCGTTGCCGTGGAACAGAAGCCTTTGAACTTCGAGCGGAGTTTAAACGCTGGTGGCGAGCTGCAGAGACTCTGAGCGAGTGGAATCAGGACGGAGCACATTTCTGACTGACTCACCTGGAGGAGCCGGAGGATCTGTGCTTATAGTTTCTATATCACCATGTTGAAGCCTGAGCACAGACACGACTCACACCTGGCAGGTGAGGCTGCACACACACACACACACACACACACACACACACACACACACACACACACACACACACAGTCCTACACACACACACAGTCCTACACACACACACACACACACAGTCCTACACACACACACAGTCCTACACACACACACACACAGTCCTACACACACACACACACACACAGTCCTACACACACACACACACACACACACACACACAGTCCTACACACACACACAGTCCTACACACACACACACACACACACACAGTCCTACACACACACACACACAGAGTCCTACACACACACACACAGTCTTACACACACACACACACGTTACACAGAGTCCTACACACACACACAGTCCTACACACACACACACACACACACACACAGTCCTACACACACACACACAGAGTCCTACACACACACAAACACACACACACAGTCCTACACACACACACACACACACACACACAGTCCTACACACACACACACAGTCCTACACACACACACAGTCCTACACACACACACACGTTACACACTGTCCTACACACACACAGTCCTACACACACACACACACACGTTACACACACAGTCCTACACACACACACAGTCCTACACACACACACACACACACAGTCCTACACACACACAGTCCTACACACACACACACACACGTTACACACACAGTCCTACACACACACACACGTTACACACACAGTCCTACACACACACACACACAGTCCTACACACACACGTTACACACACACGTTACACACACACGTTACACACACACGTTACACACACACACAGTCCTACACACACACACACACACACACAGTCCTACACACACACACACAGTCCTACACACACACACACAGTCCTACACACACACAGTCCTACACACACATAGTCCTACACACACACACACAGTCCTACACACACACACGTTACACACACACACACAGTCCTACACACACACACGTTACACACACAGTCCTACACACACACAGTCCTACACACACACACACACGTTACACACACACAGTCCTACACACACACACACACACACACACACACACACAGTCCTACACACACACACATGTTACACACACCATGTGTGTAACATGTGTGTGACGTGTGGGTAGGACTGTGTGTGTAACGTGTGTGTGTGTGTGTGTAGGACTGTGTGTGTGTAGGACTGTGTGTGTGTAGGACTGTGTGTGTAACGTGTGTGTGTGTAGGACTGTGTGTGTGTAACGTGTGTGTGTGTGTAACGTGTGTGTGTGTAGGACTGTGTGTGTGTGTGTGTGTGTAGGACTATGTGTGTGTAGGACTGTGTGTGTGTAGGACTGTGTGTGTGTGTGTGTGTGTGTGTAGGACTGTGTGTGTGTGTAACGTGTGTGTGTAACGTGTGTGTGTGTGTAGGACTGTGTGTGTGTAGGACTATGTGTGTGTGTGTGTGTGTAGGACTGTGTGTGTGTAGGACTGTGTGTGTGTAGGACTGTGTGTGTGTGTGTGTGTAGGACTGTGTGTGTGTAGGACTGTGTGTGTGTGTAACGTGTGTGTGTAACGTGTGTGTGTGTGTAGGACTGTGTGTGTGTAGGACTGTGTGTGTGTGTGTGTGTAGGACTGTGTGTGTGTAGGACTGTGTGTGTGTAGGACTGTGTGTGTGTGTGTGTGTGTGTAGGACTGTGTGTGTGTGTGTAACGTGTGTGTATAGGACTGTGTGTGTGTAACGTGTGTGTAGGACTGTGTGTGTAACGTGTGGGTAGGACCATGTGTGTGTGTGTGTGTGTAACATGTGTGTGTAACGTGTGGGTAGGACTGTGTGTGTGTGTGTGTAGGACCGTGTGTGTAACATGTGTGTGTAATGTGTGTGTAGGCCCATGTGTGTGTGTGTGTGTAGGACTGTGTGTGTGTGTGTGTGTAGGACCGTGTGTGTAACATGTGTGTGTAACATGTGTGTAGGCCCGTGTGTGTGTGTGTGTGTGTGTGTGTAGGACTGTGTGTGTAGGACTGTGTGTGTGTGTGTGTGTGTAGGACTGTGTGTGTAGGACTGTGTGTGTGTGTGTGTGTGTGTGTGTGTAGGACTGTGTGTGTAGGACCATGTGTGTGTGTGTAACGTGTGTGTGTAACATGTGTGTGTGTGTGTGTAGGACTGTGTGTGTAGGACCATGTGTGTAACATGTGTGTAGGACCATGTGTGTGTGTGTGTGTGTAACATGTGTGTGTGTGTGTAACGTGTGTGTGTGTAACATGTGTGTGTGTGTGTGTGTAACATGTGTGTGTAGGACCATGTGTGTGTGTGTGTGTGTGTGTGTGTGTGTGTAACATGTGTGTGTGTGTGTGTGACGTGTGGGTAGGACCATGTGTGTGTGTGTGTGTGTGTGTGTAACGTGTGTGTGTGTGTGTGTGTGTGTAACATGTGTGTGTGTGTGTGTGTGACGTGTGGGTAGGACCATGTGTGGGTAGGACCATGTGTGTGTAGGACCATGTGTGTGTGTAACGTGTGTATGTGTGTAACATGTGTGTGTGTGTAACATGCGTGTGTGTGTAACATGTGTGTGTGTGTGTGTGTGTGTGTAACATGTGTGTGTGTGTGTGTAACATGTGTGTGTGTGTAACATGTGTGTGTGTGTGTGTGTGTGTGTGTGTGACGTGTGGGTAGGACCATGTGTATAATGTGTGTGTGCGTGGGTGTGTGTGTAACGTGTGTGTAGCGTGTGTGTGTTTGCGTAGTGTGTGTGTGTACGTGTGGAGGACCATTTGTGTGTGCAACCTGTTTGTGTGTAACGTGTGTGTAACGTGTATAACGTGTGTATAACGTGTGTATAACGTGTGTATAACATGTGTGTATAATGTGTGTGTAACGTGTGTGTAACATGTGTGTATAACGTGTGTATAATGTGTGTATAATGTGTGTGTAACATGTGTGTAACGTGTGTATAACGTGTGTGTAACGTGTGTATAACGTGTGTATAACGTGTGTATAACGTGTGTATAATGTGTGTATAATGTGTGTATAACGTGTGTATAACGTGTGTATAACGTGTGTATAACGTGTGTATAACGTGTGTATAACGTGTGTATAACGTGTGTATAACGTGTGTATAACGTGTGTATAACGTGTGTATAACGTGTGTATAACGTGTGTGTAACGGGTGTGTAACGTGTGTATAACGTGTGTATAACGTGTGTATAACGTGTGTATAACGTGTGTATAACGTGTGTGTAACGTGTGTAACGTGTGTGTATAACGTGTGTATAACGTGTGTGTAACGTGTGTATAATGTGTGTGTAACGTGTGTATAACGTGTGTGTAACGTGTGTATAATGTGTGTGTAACGTGTGTAACGTGTGTATAATGTGTGTGTAACGTGTGTAACGTGTGTGTATAACGTGTGTATAACGTGTGTGTAACGTGTGTATAACGTGTGTGTAACGTGTGTATAACGTGTGTATAACGTGTGTATAACGTGTGTATAACGTGTGTATAACGTGTGTATAACGTGTGTGTGTAACGTGTGTATAATGTGTGTGTAACGTGTGTATAACGTGTGTATAATGTGTGTATAACGTGTGTATAATGTGTGTGTAACGGGTGTGTAACGTGTGTATAACGTGTGTGTAACGGGTGTGTAACGTGTGTATAACGTGTGTATAACGTGTGTGTAACGGGTGTGTAACGTGTGTATAACGTGTGTATAACGTGTGTGTAACGTGTGTGTAATGTGTGTGTAACGTGTGTATAACGTGTGTATAACGTGTGTGTAACATGTGTGTAGTGTGTGTAACGTGTGTGTGGTGCCATGTGTGTGACGTGTGTAATGTATTTGTGTAACGTGTGTATAACGTGTGTATATCACGTGTGTGTGTATAACGTGCGTGTGTAGTGTGTGTGTAACATGTGTATAACGTGTGTGTGTGTGGGGCCATGTGTGTGTGGGGCCATGTGTGTGTGTAACATGTGTGTGTGTAGTGTGTGTGTAACATGTGTATAACGTGTGTGTGTGTGTAACATATGTGTGTGTAACATGTGTATAACGTGTGTGTGTGTGTGTGCAACATGTGTATAACGTGTGTGTGTGTGTGTGTGTGTAAAATGTGTATAACGTGTGTGTGTGTGTGTGTGTGTAAAATGTGTATAACGTGTGTGTGTGTGTAACATGTGTATAACGTGTGTGTGTGTGTGTGTGTAGACCCCGACCCCGTGCTGGTCTCACCTGGCCTGGGCCTCGTCTGTGTGTGTGTGTGTAGACCCTGACCCCGTGCTGGTCTCACCTGGCCTGGGCCTCGTCTGTGTGTGTGTGTGTGTGTGTGTAGACCCTGACCCCGTGCTGGTCTCACCTGGCCTGGGCCTCGTCTGTGTGTGTGTGTGTGTGTAGACCCTGACCCCGTGCTGGTCTCACCTGGCCTGGGCCTCGTCTGTGTGTGTGTGTGTGTGTGTAGACCCTGACCCCGTGCTGGTCTCACCTGGCCTGGGCCTCGTCTGTGTGTGTGTGTGTAGACCCTGACCCCGTGCTGGTCTCACCTGGCCTGGGCCTCGTCTGTGTGTGTGTGTGTGTGTGTGTAGACCCTGACCCCGTGCTGGTCTCACCTGGCCTGGGCCTCGTCTGTGTGTGTGTGTGTGTGTAGACCCTGACCCCGTGCTGGTCTCACCTGGCCTGGGCCTCGTCTGTGTGTGTGTGTGTGTGTGTAGACCCTGACCCCGTGCTGGTCTCACCTGGCCTGGGCCTCGTCTGTGTGTGTGTGTGTGTGTGTAGACCCTGACCCCGTGCTGGTCTCACCTGGCCTGGGCCTCGTCTGTGTGTGTGTGTGTAGACCCTGACCCCGTGCTGGTCTCACCTGGCCTGGGCCTCGTCTGTGTGTGTGTGTGTGTGTAGACCCTGACCCCGTGCTGGTCTCACCTGGCCTGGGCCTCGTCTGTGTGTGTGTGTGTGTAGACCCTGACCCCGTGCTGGTCTCACCTGGCCTGGGCCTCGTCTGTGTGTGTGTGTGTGTGTGTGTAGACCCTGACCCCGTGCTGGTCTCACCTGGCCTGGGCCTCGTCTGTGTGTGTGTGTGTGTGTAGACCCTGACCCCGTGCTGGTCTCACCTGGCCTGGGCCTCGTCTGTGTGTGTGTGTGTGTGTAGACCCTGACCCCGTGCTGGTCTCACCTGGCCTGGGCCTCGTCTGTGTGTGTGTGTGTGTGTGTACACCCCGACCCCGTGCTGGTCTCACCTGGCCTGGGCCTCGTCTGTGTGTGTGTGTGTGTGTAGACCCTGACCCCGTGCTGGTCTCACCTGGCCTGGGCCTCATCTGTGTGTGTGTGTGTGTGTAGACCCTGACCCTGTGCTGGTCTCACCTGGCCTGGGCCTCGTCTGTGTGTGTGTGTGTGTGTGTGTGTAGACCCTGACCCTGTGCTGGTCTCACCTGGCCTGGGCCTCGTCTGTGTGTGTGTGTGTGTGTGTGTAGACCCTGACCCCGTGCTGGTCTCACCTGGCCTGGGCCTCGTCCAGACTCTCGTCGGTGATGGTCATGATCTGCTGCAGGATGTCTCCGATGTCCTGCTGCGGCTGAACCAGGCTGTGATGTTTCCTGATGTTGTCAGGATCTCCCACGTCCTCCTCAGACAGTCCGCTCAGTCCGATGTGACCCAGCATCATGCGGGCTTGGTTCTCCATACTCCCACGGATCCAGGGAGGGGGGGGGACTACAGACGGGGCTCTTTGTCCAACTTAGTGAGAGGTTGAAAAGTTTCCCAGAAAGAAGCATCCAGCAGGTCTGAGAGCAGAGCAGCTTCCCCCTCTCGGCTTGAGCTGAATAACAAAGGAGACACAAACACAGCAGCAGCACCTTTAGTATTCACTCCGCTCCACACTCCTGGACTCCTTCAGACCAGGACCAGGCGCCCTTCCTACAAACACTCCTCTGTGCTATGGAGCTGCTGTTTGAACGGAGCCATGTTCCTCTGAAAGTCTCACACAAAGAGAAGCCCGCCGCGGAGAGCGCTCGAGCTTCTCCGCTGATTCAAGTGTTAACGGGAGAACAGCTCGACTCTTCGACGGGAAACAATGACGTGAAAAGCGTTAAATTAACGTCAAATGACCTGGGAGTCCTTTGATGTCGCCGTGTCCGCCGCTCGCTCCCCCTTTCTTCACGAGTCCGGACCGCCTGCTCGATCTGTGAAAGTCTGGACCCGGCGGGTCCTCTGAAACACGGTGCAGGACGCGACGGTCCCGCTTACCTTCATCTATGTGGTAACGTCCAGGTGTCACAGTGCCCGCTTTGGACCATTAGTTGGTGCTTATTGCTGTTTTCTTTGCACACTCAGCTCTTCGACCCGCTCCTCCCAGAAAAACAGCGTCAAGTTACCCGCAGAGGAAGAGGCCACTTCCGCTTTGGATGGTCCGGACGACACACAAAGAAGCAGCAACACAGACACTCCGCTCGGAGCAAACATCTATAAATGTGTATTTCTATACAACAAATATCTATAAATGTGTATTTCTATACAACAAATATCTATAAATGTGTATTTCTATACAACAAATATCTATAAATGTGTATTTCTATACAACAAATATCTATAAATGTGTATTTCTATACAACAAACATCTATAAATGTGTATTTCTGTACAACAAATATCTATAAATGTGTATTTCTATAGAACAAATATAAAGAAAACACTTAGTCTATAAGAAACTGTGTTTTTTTTCTTCTTCCCACAGTCAGAGGACACAGAGGAAAACAATCCGTATTATGTCTTCACTGCACATCTGCTGAAGATATCAGTATAATAAAGATCATATTTAATTGAATCCAAAGAGTTTTGTTTATATGGTAAACACAAATGTACAAATAAATAAAACGTCACACATCACAATAACAACATATTAATAACAGATGTCATCATTACGAGTGATTTTATTCCAGTTGACAGACTGTACGCGGATTCAACTTCAGATTAAATAAAACTATTTAAAACGTAACACTTGAGTCTTTTATTTTAACTCATTGTTTTGAATGCACAGATGTTTGCACTTCATCTGTATTTTTTAATTTTTTATGCTATTAAAGTTTGCAGCGTGGCTCAGAGAGAAACGTTCTTTCACCCAGCAGCCTGAACGATTGTCTGCAAGCAGTTCTTGTGTTTTAAATGCATGGTTCAGACATGCATCAAACATCTGCATCAGCCTGAATATTGAAGGTATAAAGTTGGCTTTAACACAACATTGGGGTGACAAGGACTTCTGTTTGTCTGTTATTATCAGACAGACTCAGCTCACATTTCACACCAGGTGGTTCAACCTTTACCTCCCAGCAGGAGACTCAGAGATCCACATGTAGCCAGGATCCTCTGTGCCCGGATCAATTCAACTCATCTGTAACCAGAACTTCAGTCTTCATGTGGAGAGCACATTATGTTTACAACAAACAGTGCAACATATTTAAAACTTGAGCTTTCAAAGCACTTTCAAACACTGATGGCAGTATTTAGTATGTAGTAAGACATTCAGAAGTCAGTAACCCCTTTCATACACATTCTGACTGAGCCAGGTCAGCGCAACATGTTTACAAAACTAGGGACAACATGTTTACAAAACTATGGACATGTTTACAAAACTAAGGACAACATGTTTACAAAACTAGGGACAACATGTTTACAAAACTATGGACATGTTTACAAAACTAAGGACAACATGTTTACAAAACTAGGGACAACATGTTTACAAAACTATGGACATGTTTACAAAACTAAGGACAACATGTTTACAAAACCAAGGACAACATGTTTACAAAACTAGGGACAACATGTTTACAAAACTATGGACATGTTTACAAAACTAAGGACAACATGTTTACAAAACTAGGGACAACATGTTTACAAAACTAAGGACAACATGTTTACAAAACTAAGGACAACATGTTTACAAAACTAGGGACAACATGTTTACAAAACTATGGACATGTTTACAAAACTATGGACAACATGTTTACAAAACCAAGGACAACATGTTTACAAAACTATGGACATGTTTATAAAACTAAGGACAACATGTTTACAAAACTATGGACATGTTTACAAAACTAAGGACAACATGTTTACAAAACTAGGGACAACATGTTTACAAAACTATGGACATGTTTACAAAACTAAGGACAACATGTTTACAAAACTAGGGACAACATGTTTACAAAACTATGGACATGTTTACAAAACCAAGGACATGTTTACAAAACTAGGGACAACATGTTTACAAAACTATAGACATGTTTACAAAACTAAGGACATGTTTACAAAACTAAGGACAACATGTTTACAAAACTAAGGACAACATGTTTACAAAACTATGGACATGTTTACAAAACTAAGGACATGTTTACAAAACTAAGGACAACATGTTTACAAAACCAAGGACAACATGTTTACAAAACCAAGGACAACATGTTTACAAAACCAAGGACAACATGTTTACAAAACTATGGACATGTTTTCAAAACTAAGGACAACATGTTTACAAAACTAAGGACAACATGTTTACAAAACTAAGGACAACATGTTTACAAAACCAAGGACAACATGTTTACAAAACTAAGGACAACATGTTTACAAAACCAAGGACAACATGTTTACAAAACCAAGGACAACATGTTTACAAAACTAAGGACAACATGTTTACAAAACCAAGGACAACATGTTTACAAACTAACGACAACATGTTTACAAAACCAAGGACAACATGTTTACAAAACTAACGACAACATGTTTACAGAACTAAGGACAACATGTTTACAAAACCAAGGACAACATGTTTACAAAACTAAGGACAACATGTTTACAGAACTAAGGACAACATGTTTACAAAACTAAGGACAACATGTTTACAGAACTAAGGACAACATGTTTACAAAACTAAGGACAACATGTTTACAAAACCAAGGACAACATGTTTACAAAACCAAGGTCAACATGTTTACAAAACTAAGGACAACATGTTTACAAAACCAAGGACAACATGTTTACAAAACCAAGGACAACATGTTTACAAAACCAAGGACAACGTGTTTACAAAACCAAGGACAACATGTTTACAAAACCAAGGACAACATGTTTACAAAACTAAGGACAACATGTTTACAAAACTAAGGACAACACATTTACAAAACCAAGGACAACATGTTTACAAAACCAAGGACAACATGTTTACAAAACTAAGGACAACACATTTACAAAACCAAGGACAACATGTTTACAAAACCAAGGACAACATGTTTACAGAACTAAGGACAACATGTTTACAAAACTAAGGACAACATGTTTACAGAACTAAGGACAACATGTTTACAAAAGACAGTGCAGCATGTGTATAAAACATGTGTTTACAAAAGACGTGATGTGTTACTCAAAGTGTGGTGAAAATGTCTAAAATGTGTATTTTGATGATTCTAAAACATGTAGCTATTAAAACACTAAAGTGTGCAGAGTCCTATTCAGGGGCTACATTTATTTTGAAAGGAGCAGAGTATCACTTCCTGTCTCAGGCTCTCTCTCTCTGCTTGCTCTGACACGGCTCTCCATCAGTGTGTGTGTGTGTGTGTGTGGGCTCCGGGGAATGCTGCAGTTTGACTTGAAACCATGAAGAGGCCATCTTTGTTTTCACCATGGAAACAGTGTTGTTGTTGATGATACAAATACCGATACTATTACCAGGCATAGAGTGTGTGTGTGTGTGTGTGTGTGTGTGTGTGTGTGTGTGCATTGTAAATTAGCCTTGCATATCAATGATGCTGATATTTCCATTAAGGCTGAGAAGAAGATTGAAATGAGTTTTAATATGTTGGTGTAATGCTGCACTCATTTGATATGTACCCAACAAGGCGTTTCTCAGGAAGCTGCTCAGACGTTCTTCGTGCACGCCATGAATCTTTCCAACGCATTGGGTCACATGTTTGAGGCGAGCTGGAGAAACAGTCATTTACCAACCTTCAGAGTCCAGGACATGTGTAATGAGATGTCGTGAGTCTTTGTATGAAAGATGAAATGGTTTGGTGTTGTCTCCATTACGTCGGTGTGTTACCTTGTCGCTCAGAAAGGTCCAGAAACCGAGCAGAAAATCTGCCAGAGATGATCATGAAGCGTCCAGTCGCTCTGACTGTGACGCTCGGCACACCACATAACTACTGTATAACAAATGACAAGATGTGAAGCCTTTAATAAACGCTGACTGGACTGCAGCTCAGACATGGCTTTATGTTCTGATGTGTACACGTGTGTTTTTATTGTATGTAACAAAGCCTGCATGTATTATGTCTGTGATGAATTCATAAATAAAACATCAGATATCATTGTCCTGTTTTACAGTCCTCCAGTCATCTACATTGTGATTTCATTTACTTCCTGTTGTGTAATTAAGTGTATTTGTTCTCATCTGTATAACTGAGTGTGTGTGTGTGTGTGTGTGTGTGTGTGTGTGTCTCCTGCCTTCCATGCAGACAGGAGGCTGACTTCATAGAAAAGATGAATGAATCCCTCAGCATAGTAGAGAGTACTCGAGCGTCTGAACAAGCTCTCTCACTCAGTCTATCGCTCTCACATTTACTACAGCGCTCACACACACTGACACACTGACAGCTGCATGCTCCCCCAACACAGGCTGATGTACAGGCATGCACAAACACACACACACGGGCATGCACAAACACACACACACACAGGCATGTTTCTTCCTCTCTCTTCTGTCTGAGGCTCCGCAGACTGCAGCTGGTTCATTCTCATTAATTAGCCAATCAGCCAGTTAAGCTAAATGCTGTGAATAATCCGTGATTCCTGTTTTCACAGACATGGATCAGTCCGCCAGCTCCAGCCTCCCCCCTGCAACCCACCCCCATGTGGTCTGCTCTGCATGTTGCCATGCCAACAGGGACCAGAGCACCTCTGGATGCTTCAATCTGGTGTCTTTGTACCAGTTTCACACATGCACACACAACATTAGGGCTTATTAAGAGCCGTTTCTGTGCCTGTGCTGAGGGAGCCTTCTCTGCAGCCAGCAAAGACACCTTCATGACTGATTATATTTAAAGATGGAGTCCCTCTTTGGGAGCAGCATTGTGTTCAAAAGAAAGATCAAGACAGGTTCTTTTGGAGGGTTTATCACACATGTTGTGCTCATTGACTGAACAATGTAAACGCCACAGAAACAGGAAGAGACTTGTCCAGCACCATGAGGGTATAAATGTAATCTTATCGAACTGTTCAAAAAGAAAATAAATCATATATTCAGGAGGGCTGTTGGTGGAGTCCAATGTGAAATAATGATTAACCGCTAAGTTTTAATAGCTAATCATAATTAACCACATCTATAATCGTATGTTTGAAACTTGAAAATCAACTATTTTGCATTAAAAAAGGAAAACTTTTCGGCTTTTATTTTGAAATGCTCGTCCTGTCTTTTGCTTATAGTACTTTAATTACTGTATGCTTTTATTTTGATATAAAGTAAGGAGCTTTTGGTAGGACTGGGTTCGGACATGACACAAACAAACAGGAAGTGGTTAGATCCCCAAGTGACGTTAAACAGCTCAAAGGTCAATGTGTGATGTCATCAGGTGAACAGTAACACAGGTCAGTGTGTGATGTCATCAGGTGAACAGTAACAAAGGTCAGTGTGTGATGTCATCAGGTGAACAGTAACACAGGTCAATGTGTGATGTCATCAGGTGAACAGTAACACAGGTCAATGTGTGATGTCATCAGGTGAACAGTGTCAAAGGTCAATGTGTGATGTCATCAGGTGAATGGTAACACAGGTCAGTGTGTGATGTCATCAGGTGAACAGTAACAAAGGTCAATGTGTGATGTCATCAGGTGAACAGTAACAAAGGTCAATGTGTGATGTCATCAGGTGAACAGTAACAAAGGTCAATGTGTGATGTCATCAGGTGAACAGTAACACAGGTCAATGTGTGATGTCATCAGGTGAACAGTAACAAAGGTCAGTGTGTGATGTCATCAGGTGAACAGTAACAAAGGTCAGTGTGTGATGTCATCAGGTGAACAGTAACAAAGGTCAGTGTGTGATGTCATCAGGTGAACAGTAACAAAGGTCAGTGTGTGATGTCATCAGGTGAACAGTAACAAAGGTCAGTGTGTGATGTCATCAGGTGAACAGTAACAAAGGTCAGTGTGTGATGTCATCAGGTGAATGTAACAAAGGTCAGTGTGTGATGTCATCAGGTGAACAGTAACAAAGGTCAGTGTGTGATGTCATCAGGTGAACAGTAACACAGGTCAGTGTGTGATGTCATCAGGTGAATGTAACAAAGGTCAGTGTGTGATGTCATCAGGTGAACAGTAACAAAGGTCAGTGTGTGATGTCATCAGGTGAATGTAACAAAGGTCAGTGTGTGATGTCATCAGGTGAACAGTAACAAAGGTCAGTGTGTGATGTCATCAGGTGAACAGTAACACAGGTCAATGTGTGATGTCATCAGGTGAACAGTAACACAGGTCAATGTGTGATGTCATCAGGTGAACAGTAACAAAGGTCAATGTGTGATGTCATCAGGTGAACAGTAACAAAGGTCAATGTGTGATGTCATCAGGTGGACAGTAACACAGGTCAATGTGTGATGTCATCAGCTGAATGTAACAAAGGTCAATGTGTGATGTCATCAGCTGAATGTAACAAAGGTCAATGTGTGATGTCATCAGGTGAACAGTAACAAAGGTCAATGTGTGATGTCATCAGGTGAACAGTAACAAAGGTCAATGTGTGATGTCATCAGGTGAACAGTAACACAGGTCAATGTGTGATGTCATCAGGTGAACAGTAACACAGGTCAATGTGTGATGTCATCAGGTGAACAGTAACACAGGTCAGTGTGTGATGTCATCAGGTGAACAGGAACACAGGTCAATGTGTGATGTCATCAGGTGAACAGTAACACAGGTCAATGTGTGATGTCATCAGGTGAACAGTAACACAGGTCAATGTGTGATGTCATCAGGTGAACAGTAACACAGGTCAGTGTGTGATGTCATCAGGTGAATGTAACAAAGGTCAATGTGTGATGTCATCAGGTGAACAGTAACACAGGTCAGTGTGTGATGTCATCAGGTGAATGTAACAAAGGTCAATGTGTGATGTCATCAGGTGAACAGTAACACAGGTCAGTGTGTGATGTCATCAGGTGAATGTAACAAAGGTCAATGTGTGATGTCATCAGGTGAACAGTAACAAAGGTCAATGTGTGATGTCATCAGGTGAACAGTAACAAAGGTCAATGTGTGATGTCATCAGGTGAACAGTAACAAAGGTCAATGTGTGATGTCATCAGGTGAACAGTAACAAAGGTCAATGTGTGATGTCATCAGGTGAACAGTAACACAGGTCAGTGTGTGATGTCATCAGGTGAATGTAACAAAGGTCAGTGTGTGATGTCATCAGCTGAATGTAACAAAGGTCAGCTGACGGTCTCCTTGGTGTGTCAGGGTGTTTACTTCTCTGTGAGGAAGGTTAAAGGTTAAAGGTTAAAGGTTAAAGGTTAAAGGTTAAAGGTTAAAGGTGTGTTCAATCATTCCCAATATGTCTGAATAAATAAACTATGAAAGACCTTACACTGGAGGTACCTCTCCTCCTTCTCCCCACCTCCTCCTTCTCCCCACCTCCTCCTTTACCTCTCCTTCTTCTCCCCACCTCCTCATTTATCTCTCCTCCTTCTCCCCACCTCCTCCTTTAACTCTTCTCCCCACCTCCTCCTTTACCTCTTCTCCTTCTCCCCACCTCCTCCTTTAACTCTCCTCCTTCTCCCCACCTCCTCCTTTACCTCTCCTCCTTCTCCCCACCTCCTCCTTTACCTCTCCTTCTTCTCCCCACCTCCTCCTTTACCTCTTCTCCTTCTCTCCACCTCCTCCTTTACCTCTTCTCCTTCTCCCCACCTCCTCCTTTACCTCTTCTCCTTCTCCCCACCTCCTCCTTTACCTCTCCTTCTTCTCCCCACCTCCTCCTTCTCCCCACCTCCTCCTTTACCTCTTCTCCTTCTCCCCACCTCCTCCTCTACCTCTCCTTCTTCTCCCCACATCCTCCTTTAACTCTCCTCCTTCTCCCCACCTCCTCCTTTACCTCTCCTTCTTCTCCCCACATCCTCCTTCTCCCCACCTCCTCCTTCTCCCCACCTCCTCCTTTAACTCTCCTCCTTCTCCCCACCTCCTCCTTTAACTCTCCTCCTTCTCCCCACCTCCTCCTTTAACTCTCCTCCTTCTCCCCACCTCCTCCTCTACCTCTCCTCCTT
>NW_027636705.1:0-22500 GCF_947650265.1 Symphodus melops | reverse complement strand
GGCTGCTGACGGTAGGCGGGTCGGTGGGTTGGCTGCTGACGGTCGGTGGGTTGGCTGCTGACGGTAGGCGGGTCGGTGGGTTGGCTGCTGACGGTCGGCGGGTCGGCGGGTCGGTGGGTTGGCTGCTGACGGTAGACGGGTTGGCTGCTGACGGTCGGCGGGTCGGCGGGTCGGTGGGTCGGTGGGTTGGCTGCTGACGGTAGGCGGGTCGGTGGGTTGGCTGCTGACGGTAGGCGGGTTGGCGGGTCGGCGGGTCGGTGGGTTGGCTGCTGACGGTCGGCGGGTAGGCGGGTCGGTGGGTTGGCTGCTGACGGTAGGCGGGTCGGCGGGTCGGTGGGTCGGCGGGTCGGCGGGTCGGTGGGTTGGCTGCTGACGGTCGGCGGGTCGGCGGGTCGGCGGGTCGGTGGGTCGGTGGGTTGGCTGCTGACGGTAGGCGGGTTGGCTGCTGACGGTAGGCGGGTCGGTGGGTTGGCTGCTGACGGTAGGCGGGTCGGTGGGTTGGCTGCTGACGGTAGGCGGGTCGGTGGGTTGGCTGCTGACGGTCGGTGGGTTGGCTGCTGACGGTAGGCGGGTCGGTGGGTTGGCTGCTGACGGTCGGCGGGTCGGCGGGTCGGTGGGTTGGCTGCTGACGGTAGACGGGTTGGCTGCTGACGGTCGGCGGGTCGGCGGGTCGGTGGGTCGGTGGGTTGGCTGCTGACGGTAGGCGGGTCGGTGGGTTGGCTGCTGACGGTAGGCGGGTTGGCGGGTCGGCGGGTCGGTGGGTTGGCTGCTGACGGTCGGCGGGTAGGCGGGTCGGTGGGTTGGCTGCTGACGGTAGGCGGGTCGGCGGGTCGGTGGGTCGGCGGGTCGGCGGGTCGGTGGGTTGGCTGCTGACGGTCGGCGGGTCGGCGGGTCGGCGGGTCGGTGGGTCGGTGGGTTGGCTGCTGACGGTAGGCGGGTTGGCTGCTGACGGTAGGCGGGTCGGTGGGTTGGCTGCTGACGGTAGGCGGGTCGGTGGGTTGGCTGCTGACGGTCGGTGGGTTGGCTGCTGACGGTCGGTGGGTTGGCTGCTGACGGTCGGCGGGTCGGTGGGTCGGTGGGTCGGTGGGTTGGCTGCTGACGGTCGGTGGGTCGGTGGGTCGGTGGGTTGGCTGCTGACGGTCGGTGGGTCGGTGGGTTGGCTGCTGACGGTCGGTGGGTTGGCTGCTGACGGTAGGCGGGTCGGTGGGTTGGCTGCTGACGGTCGGTGGGTTGGCTGCTGACGGTCGGCGGGTCGGTGGGTTGGCTGCTGACGGTCGGTGGGTTGGCTGCTGACGGTAGGCGGGTCGGTGGGTTGGCTGCTGACGGTAGGCGGGTCGGTGGGTTGGCTGCTGACGGTAGGCGGGTCGGTGGGTTGGCTGCTGACGGTAGACGGGTCGGCGGGTCGGGGGGTCGGTGGGTCGGTGGGTCGGCGACTGCTGGTGTCGATGCTGTGAACACAGACAGACGTCCCTGTTTGAGTCAGTGACGATGCGTTCAGGTGCTGATCGGGAATTCGTTCTTCAGACTTCAGTTCTGTAATAACAGAACAAAAAGTGGATGCTGTGATAATGATGAAGGAAAAACGGTGAAAAGTTTGATCAAAATGTTGACGTGCGATATGTGAATAGAAAGTGTGTAAACACATGCACCATGACATCCTCTGTCTGCGCTGCTGTGAATTCTGGGAGTTGTTGTCTTTCATCCACATAACGATCCTCCCGCTGAGTGTCGTCATTTCACTGACTGTTTTTATGAACACTTTTCTATTTCTGATCCTCAGATGTCTCTGATGGAACGTGGGGGCGTCCGGCCAATCACGGGAGTGGCGTGGACCTCTAACACCAGCACCTGCCCTAAAGACTTCACTCTGGTAGGCCGACATCAAAGCTGCATGAAAAAGTCTCTTTGTCACTTTGTTTTAAGTCTGACCGATCAAAAGGAAACCGCTGCAGGTTTTAAACGACGTTGTTGGAAAAGCAAAATAGGAAAGTTTGAGTGTTTGACCTTTAGAGTGTTTTTAAAGTGACGTCAACTCTCTGTTGATTTTTCTTCCAGAAACAGAAAAAGAAAAACTTGTTTAGCCACTGGATTCTTTCAAAGTCTGCCTCGGGGTCTTTCTAAAACCCCTCCCGGGCCCTCCACAGAGGGAGCGCTGTGTTTACTCAAAGAGTTGGAAACTCTGTGCAGAACTTCAGTTTCATGTTAAATGACATTAAATCAGTTCTCCTACACATTTCCACTCAGAAGTGTGCGGAGGCCACAACAGTCAGAGCTGCATATTAACTCTTTGAGTTCCTAGAAGCAGGTTTAGAGGAACCTTTGTAGCTCCTGCTCTCTGATGTGAATGCAGACGGCTCAGAGATTGGATCGTTCCTCTTCAGTCCTCAGAACTGGTCGGTCTGAAATCACCTCATGTTGCTATATTTGGCAAATAAAAACAAGACATGAGGGCGCCCATGTGCAGAGGCCCAGGTTTGAATCCGACCTATCCACTTAGAGGGCTTCTGTAGATGGGGTTCATGAACTAACCACTAGGCCACTGGTGCCCCCCTTATCATGTTATTGATGTGGTAAATCTCATCGTCCCTCTTTTCCTTCTCCCTCTGCAGATCAGCATCACAGAAGACGGAGCAGCAGCGAATTTTACTCGCAGCTTTGGGATGAAGTCTGGTTATTACCTGTGTTACTGCAAGGTAAGAGAAGGCGTCACGTCTGTTTCCTGGGTGTTCCCTCCTGTCTGTCTGTAACACCCTGCATGGCTCACTCTCTCTCCAGGACCTGGCAGGTGGGATGGTGGTGTCAGACATTCAGCTCATTTCAGACAAGGACTCCATCCCCCATGGTTACTGTTACATCGCCGAGCACCTCGAGCCCAGTGAGTACAGCTGACACCCAGCAGCACCATCCAGAGTCCTCCTGGTCTTCTCCCACCTTCCCGTCTCTGTGTGCCACCTCTTGGAGCTGCGGCTGTAAGGAGACGGCCAACATCGGCTTGTTCTCCACGTTCTTGGTTGCCAAAGTGATGGGTATTGACCCATCTATATGATGAGATGCTGGTTGAGAAGAGCGTGGATGAGGTCCACAGTGCTCAGTAAGAAGGATGCTGGGTCTTTTCTCCAAGTGGTCGCAGCTGCTGCAAACGCTCAGTCCTCATCGAGGTCAAGTGAAAATACAGGACATGAGACACTAACTCCTCAGATCCTGTCCCCATCCTAAACCTGTGATCAGCTGCAGACGCAAGAGGGATTAAAGTCTGAAACTTCCTCCCTGTGATGTGTTTACATGTTCCACATGACAATAGTTCCAGTCCTGATGTGTGAAGCTGCGTTTCCTCCTCTGCTGTCAGTTGGTCACTATTTGTTTGTGTGTGTTTTGTGTCCAGAGGCATCAGTGACGAAGAAGAAGCGTGTGTGTGTACGTGTCGTCCCGGTGGGCAGCGTGGACACAGCTGTGCTGGACATCAAGCTGACGGCCAAAAGCAAAATGATGCTGCAGCACTACACATACGTGGGGTCAGTACTGTTCACCCACTGAATCTGATATCTACCACATGTTGTTTACAGACCACCCAAACACACACGTGCTGTTTACAGACCACCCAAACACACGTGTTGTTTACAGACCACCTAAACACACACGTGTTGTTTACAGACCACCTAAACACACACGTGTTGTTTACAGACCACCCAAACACACACGTGTTGTTTACAGACCACCTAAACACACACGTGTTGTTTACAGACCACCCAAACACACACGTGTTGTTTACAGACCACCCAAACACACACGTGTTGTTTACAGACCACCCAAACACACACGTGTTGTTTACAGACCACATAAA
This sequence comes from Symphodus melops, assembly GCF_947650265.1. NCBI lineage: Eukaryota > Metazoa > Chordata > Actinopteri > Labriformes > Labridae > Symphodus > Symphodus melops. Next base: position 18,659 of record NW_027636705.1, on the reverse strand, counting down.
CACATGTTGTTGTTTACAGACCACATAAACACATGTTGTTGTTTACAGACCACATAAACACATGTTGTTGTTTACAGACCACATAAACACATGTTGTTGTTTACAGACCACATAAACACATGTTGTTGTTTACAGAGCACATAAATACATGTTGTTGTTTACAGACCACATAAACACATGTTGTTGTTTACAGAGCACATAAATACATGTTGTTGTTTACAGACCACATAAACACATGTTGTTGTTTACAGACCACATAAATACATGTTGTTGTTTACAGACCACATAAACACATGTTGTTGTTTACAGACCACCCAAACACACATGTTGTTGTTTACAGACCACATAAATACATGTTGTTGTTTACAGACCACATAAACACATGTTGTTGTTTACAGACCACATAAACACATGTTGTTGTTTACAGAGCACATAAACACATGTTGTTGTTTACAGACCACATAAACACATGTTGTTTACAGATCACATAAACACATGTTGTTGTTTACAGATCACATAAATACATGTTGTTGTTTACAGAGCACATAAACACATGTTGTTGTTTACAGACCACATAAACACATGTTGTTTACAGACCACATAAACACATGTTGTTGTTTACAGACCACATAAACACATGTTGTTTACAGACCACATAAACACATGTTGTTGTTTACAGACCACATAAATACATGTTGTTGTTTACAGACCACATAGACACATGTTGTTGTTTACAGACCACATAAATACATGTTGTTGTTTACAGACCACAAACACATGTTGTTGTTTACAGACCACATAAACACATGTTGTTGTTTACAGATCACATAAACATATGTTGTTGTTTACAGACCACATAAACACATGTTGTTGTTTACAGACCACATAAACACATGTTGTTGTTTACAGACCACATAAACACATGTTGTTGTTTACAGATCACATAAACACATGTTGTTGTTTACAGATCACATAAACACATGTTGTTGTTTACAGACCACATAAACACATGTTGTTGTTTACAGATCACATAAACACATGTTGTTTACAGATCACATAAACACATGTTGTTGTTTACAGATCACATAAATACATGTTGTTTACAGACCACATAAACACACATGTTGTTTACAGACCACCTAAACACACATGTTGTTTACAGACCACATAAACACATGTTGTTGTTTACAGACCACATAAACACATGTTGTTGTTTACAGACCACATAAACACATGTTGTTGTTTACAGACCACATAAACACATGTTGTTGTTTACAGACCACATAAACACATGTTGTTGTTTACAGACCACATAAACACATGTTGTTTACAGACCACATAAACACATGTTGTTGTTTACAGACCACATAAACACATGTTGTTGTTTACAGACCACATAAACACATGTTGTTTACAGATCACATAAACACATGTTGTTGTTTACAGATCACATAAATACATGTTGTTGTTTACAGACCACATAAACACATGTTGTTGTTTACAGAGCACATAAACACATGTTGTTGTTTACAGAGCACATAAACACATGTTGTTGTTTACAGACCACATAAACACATGTTGTTGTTTACAGACCACATAAATACATGTTGTTGTTTACAGAGCACATAAACACATGTTGTTGTTTACAGACCACATAAACACATGTTGTTGTTTACAGACCACATAAACACATGTTGTTTACAGAGCACATAAACACATGTTGTTGTTTACAGAGCACATAAACACATGTTGTTGTTTACAGACCACATAAATACATGTTGTTGTTTACAGAGCACATAAACACATGTTGTTGTTTACAGACCACATAAACACATGTTGTTGTTTACAGACCACATAAACACATGTTGTTGTTTACAGACCACATAAACACATGTTGTTTACAGAGCACATAAACACATGTTGTTGTTTACAGACCACATAAACACATGTTGTTGTTTACAGACCACATAAGTACATGTTGTTGTTTACAGACCACATAAACACATGTTGTTGTTTACAGAGCACATAAACACATGTTGTTGTTTACAGACCACATAAACACATGTTGTTGTTTACAGACCACATAAACACATGTTGTTTACAGAGCACATAAACACATGTTGTTGTTTACAGACCACATAAACACATGTTGTTGTTTACAGACCACATAAACACATGTTGTTGTTTACAGACCACATAAACACATGTTGTTTACAGAGCACATAAACACACATGTTGTTTACAGACCACCCAAACACACGTGTTGTTTACAGACCACCCAAACACACGTGTTGTTTACAGACCACATAAACACATGTTGTTGTTTACAGACCACCCAAACACACATGTTGTTGTTTACAGACCACATAAATACATGTTGTTTACAGACCACATAAATACATGTTGTTGTTTACAGACCACATAAACACATGTTGTTGTTTACAGACCACATAAACACATGTTGTTGTTTACAGATCACATAAACACTTGTTGTTGTTTACAGACCACATAAACACATGTTGTTGTTTACAGAGCACATAAACACTTGTTGTTGTTTACAGATCACATAAACACATGTTGTTGTTTACAGACCACATAAACACATGTTGTTGTTTACAGATCACATAAATACATGTTGTTGTTTACAGACCACATAAATACATGTTGTTGTTTACAGACCACATAAACACATGTTGTTGTTTACAGACCACATAAACACATGTTGTTGTTTACAGACCACATAAACACATGTTGTTGTTTACAGATCATTCATACTCTGCAGGTTGTCATTATAATTAAGCCGATTTGTTAACGTATAAAAACACTTTCTCAACAGAGACGTCCATGGTTATGTGCTCTGGTGCAGAAAGGGTTATTTTTCAAGCCCTCTGCCGCAAGCAAAGCCCCGCAGCGTCAGTCTGGACCTCCGCAGACTCTCCATGGACCAGCCCCCTGCCCCCCTCCCCCTCAGACCCAGGTACAAAACTCACTACCTCTTTCTCACTCTGACTTCTGACCTGGGCGGGGCAGTGTGTGAGTCAGTGAAGATGAGTGGGCGGGGCAGTGTGTGAGTCAGTGAAGATGAGTGGGCGGGGCAGTGTGTGAGTCAGTGAAGATGAGTGGGCGGGGCAGTGTGTGAGTCAGTGAAGATGAGTGGGCGGGGCAGTGTGTGAGTCAGTGAAGATGAGTGGGCGGGGCAGTGTGTGAGTCAGTGAAGATGAGTGGGCGGGGCAGTGTGTGAGTCAGTGAAGAGGAGTGGGCGGGGCAGTGTGTGAGTCAGTGAAGATGAGTGGGCGGGGCAGTGTGTGAGTCAGTGAAGATGAGTGGGCGGGGCAGTGTGTGAGTCAGTGAAGAGGAGTGGGCGGGGCAGTGTGTGAGTCAGTGAAGATGAGTGGGCGGGGCAGTGTGTGAGTCAGTGAAGAGGAGTGGGCGGGGCAGTGTGTGAGTCAGTGAAGAGGAGTGGGCGGGGCAGTGTGTGAGTCAGTGAAGAGGAGTGGGCGGGGCAGTGTGTGAGTCAGTGAAGAGGAGTGGGCGGGGCAGTGTGTGAGTCAGTGAAGATGAGTGGGCGGGGCAGTGTGTGAGTCAGTGAAGATGAGTGGGCGGGGCAGAGCAGGCAGGATGAGTTGTGATTGGTTGATTATCATGTTGCGTCCAAATGTAAATGAGTGACAGTAAAGTTAGTTTCATCTCCTTCGTGATGATTTCTAAAACCAGCCTGATGTTCATTAGACAATGAGGCGCTGCCTGCTGACCTTCAGGTCAGCTCTGAAAGTGCAAGATGTGATTGAATGCGACCGTGGATGCGTGTTTGTCTCCATAGCAACCCTCCTCCTCCGCTACCGCATAACAAGTTGAGTCAGAGACGTCGCAGCCTCCATACCAAAGATACCCCGGACAAACCTGCAGACAGCAGCATCCAGGGAGTCACAGGTATCCATCATATATTAATAATCATTCACTGAAGGAGAGCCAAGCCGCTGACCTTTGACCTTCTGTGCAGCTCTAGACGGAGTTCCATTCAGCCTCCATCCGAAGTTTGACATCCAGACGAACAGCCCTGTACGTTTGATAATGAACCCTTTACTGAGGTCATGATTGATGTGTTAAAAGCCTCTGACGTAAACATGAACATCACGTCTTCTTCTCAGGCTCTTCAGATGAACTCTCAACTGAACAACATTCAGATCAAGTCTCTGCAGGACATCGAAAACGAGGTAGGCTGAGTCGACTCCACGCCAATCCAGCATCCAAACATGTCCCCTGTCCTCCTCCGAAAGGCTTCTTCAGATCCAAACTCCCTGGACGGAGCTCGCTCTGTGGATCAGTATCATGCTCATGATCTAGCATGAGAACATTAGAACTGAGCCTTTCAGAGGAGGAGAGCGGAGAGGTCCAGGTACCTTTGGATCCAGCCTGGAAGACTTAAGAACCTGCAGCCCAGGGGATTGCTAATGTTAATGTGCTGACCCGGTTCTGTTCATGTCCTCAGTATCACTACGCCTTTGCTGTGGAGGAAAACGCTGCCAAAAGGACCAGACCGTCAGTGTCAGCAGGGGAAACCCAGTCAGAGCAGTGACCTTTGAACTCTGACAGAGCTGATCCAGTTACTCCACCTGACATCATGGTGAAGATGAAGGATTAGACTTCATGGTGAATCAGAACGCCAGTTTAAAGGTCACAGAAAGGCACGTCTGTTTCCACTCTGACAATCTGCTTTTATAAACGTCTTCCGCTCCATTCCTTCTGTTGTATCATGAAGTCTTCATGCGGTCCTGCTCTGAAGGACATCTGTGTGTTGGAACACTTCTGTTGATTTCTGTTTCTAATCTGCAGCATCAACCTCGAGCGACTCATTAAAGCTGCTGCTTAGAAAACATCTGGAGCTACCACAGGTGAAGACACAGTCACCTTATTTAACATGTCTGTCGCCCCCTGCTGTTAGGACATGGTGCAACATCATATCTGGCAAACCCAGGGGCTGCTCCTTTAGACTGACTGCTTGTCTGTGTGAAACGTGTCATCACTGAACATGTTTGAACCCACGGAGCTCGACAAACCTTCAGTCACTGAAGCAGCTGTTTTAATGAGTCCTGGTGAACGTGTGTCCTCACGTGTTACACTAACATGTCTAAATGTATGATGGAGGTTTCTTCCTGTATGAAGACAAGCCTTTATTACAGCTTTGTACTTCAACCTATTTATCTCTCTGGGGGTGAGGAGGAGTCTGTCTTCTTGTGTTGCTCATATTTAAACTGAAATGTTGGAAACGGGGAGATGTTATTGTGTTGTTATTTTTTCTGTCAGGCAGAGAAAGGGCCAAATATTTATCTGCATCATGTACACTTTATTCATTTCTTGTTTTTATAACAAACTGTCAATTCATGGAGAAATAAAACTGTACCAAACAGCTGTGCAGGTTTCCAGAGTCCTCCTTAAAACACATCTGTGGGTCAGCTCCACACCTTTCTACCTGCAGAGAGCACAGGCTAACGTTAGCTCCTCCGTCACCTTTGCATTAAACGAGCATCAGCAAGTAATGGTGGGGGGGGGGGGGGGGGGGGGACTGTACAGCACCAGGGACTCACAGGGGCCCGCACGTGACGAGCTCCTCTACTCCTTCTGAACAACCACACCTGGTGCAGACGCCGTGCAGGAACACCAGGTGTGACGGGCTCGGGTCCGACCACACCTGGTTCAGACGCCGTGCAGGAACACCAGGTGAGACGGGCTCGGGTCCGACCACACCTGGTTCAGACGCCGTGCAGGAACACCAGGTGAGACGGGCTCGGGTCCGACCACACCTGGTTCAGACGCCGTGCAGGAACACAAGGTGAGACGGGCTCGGGTCGGTGAATGGAAGTTTTTTTGAATGGGTGTGTACGTGACTTCCTGTGCTTCACAACCAGCCTCTAGTGGACAATTGAAGAACTGCAGGATTTTACACTTCAGCATCGAGTGTCTTGCTCTTCTCGGTTTGAGTCCTGCAGCATGCAGCAGAGATAATCTACGATTACAGGTGGAAGCACAGTGACCCCTTCAGCTCCACCTGTTGATTATGTCACATCCTTCTTGTTGTTGAATCACAGGTTATATTCTGGAGCTTTTGGAAAATGTTATGCGTTGTACAAAGGTCTCATATAAAATGTATGTGAAGTGTCTTAGAATCATTTCGTTCCCTTTATTCTGTTTCTCTCTGTACATGTGGACTGGACTCCTTCTCCTTCTCAGCCTGGGGAGATGGTAAATAGTCATGTAGTCTCTTCTCTCACACTAGCCTCTTTCTCTCCTCACCGTGTGAGAGAGGGGTCTTCCAACGCTGATTCTGCCTTCCAATAAATGTTCATTGAGACCAGATTGATCTCGGGGTTCTTTTCTGAATAGATCTTCTCACTCTTTATTTTCAGTCTTTGGTAATAGAAAAAAATTCCACAACACTTTGCTGCCACCTTCTGTCTGTCTGTCTGTCTGTCTGTCTGTCTGTCTGTCTGTCTGTCTGTCTGTCTGTCTGTCTGTCTGTCTGTCTTTCCTTTTTATGTTGTTAATGAAGCTGCTGGGTGAAGACAAAGTTCAATGAAGACACAAACACTGTTCAGTCTTGTGGATTTACGTCAGGACTGAAGCATCACTCCTTATGAATGTAGGCGACCAGATGTGTAGGAGACACAAAATGTCTTAAAGTTCTGCTTGTCACCATATGGTCATCCATGACCTCGCTCCTCTGTACCTCTCTGAACTCCTGCACACCTACCTGCACCTGCGTCAGGTCATCCTCTTCCATTTAACCCCGATCCACTCGCCTGACCTCCATGGAGAGCTTTCTAGTTGTTCTGAGTTTGGACAGTTTGTGGAGTAAAGGCTCATGGGAGTGTTAATGTCTAGTTAGTAAAAGTGTGTTGAATTAAGTTATAGTCACTGTTCAGTCATGTGGTTATTAATAATGTTTAACTGTGCATGTTTACTGCCATTTCCATTATGATACAGGTTATGTTGTGTCACCTTCAGTGTTGGAACAGTTTCAGGTTTGCATCTCTGGCTGGTGTTACTCCTGTGTTAAATAAAGCAGCAGCTGCTGTGTGTAAATCTCTGAGCTCCCAAAACGTCCAAGTTCAATGGAACAACACTGCGAGAGTCACTCCTCTCCCAGGTCCAGTTAGCGGCATGGCTGCCACCCTCCTGGCCCTGGCATTGGAGGGAAGAGCGCTGCAGCTACTTGACCTAGCCTCAGCAGAGCAGGCCTTTGACTGATCAGGGCCAGGAGCAGTTAGCCAGACGTCAACACAGTGACCAAGTGTCCCTAATACTGTGATCACATTGAACAGCTGTTCAGGAGTTAAGCCACTTTACCCCTTTTGGCAGGAGATCCATAGTGGATCTAGTGGATTTAGTCTTTGTTTGTTTGTTGTTACTTATAGTGTACTTACAGTGTAGCCTTGTTACTGGCTGTTTTTTTTTTTACTATTTTGATGTTCATTTTTACTTGGTTATATTTTGACTTTGTTTTGTTCTGCTTTTTCTTCTGTTGGCTATTCTGCTTTGCCGCTGTACCATTTCAAATTTCTCCGTTGTGAGATGGATAAAGGATTATCTTAGCTGGTTCGGTCATTACTCGTTGATTACTCATTGTTCAGTCGTTACTCATTGTTTGGTTGTTACTCATTGTTTGGTTGTTACTCGTTAGTTAATTGTTATTGCTGTTCGGTCATTACTCATTCAGTAGTTACTCGTTCGGTCATTACTTGTTGTTTGGTCGTTACTCGTTGTTTGGTTGTTACTCGTTGCTACTCGTTGTTTGGTTGTTACTCGTTGTTTGGTTGTTACTTGTTGTTTGGTTGTTACTCGTTGTTTGGTTGTTACTTGTTGTTTGGTTGTTACTTGTTGTTTGGTTGTTATTCGTTGTTTGGTTGTTACTTGTTGTTTGGTTGTTACTTGTTGTTTGGTTGTTATTCGTTGTTTGGTTGTTACTCGTTGTTTGGTTGTTACTTGTTGTTTGGTTGTTACTCGTTGTTTGGTTGTTACTTGTTGTTTGGTCGTTACTTGTTGTTTGCTCATTACTTGTTTGCTCGTTAATTGTTTTCTCGTTGCTCGTTTGGTCGTTATTCATTTGGTTGTTACTTGTTGTTTGGTTATTACTTGTTGTTTGGTTGTTACTCATTTGGTTGTTACTTGTTGTTTGGTTGTTACTTGTTGTTTGGTGGTTACTCGTTTGGTTGTTACTTGTTGTTTGGTTGTTACTTGTTGTTTGGTTGTTGTTTGTTGTTTGGTTGTTACTTGTTGTTTGGTTGTTACTCGTTGTTTGGTTGTTACTTGTTGTTTGGTTGTTACTCGTTGTTTGGTTGTTACTTGTTGTTTGGTTGTTACTTGTTGTTTGGTTGTTATTCGTTGTTTGGTTGTTACTTGTTGTTTGGTTGTTACTCGTTGTTTGGTTGTTACTCGTTGTTTGGTTGTTTGGTTGTTACTCGTTGTTTGGTTGTTACTTGTTGTTTGGTCGTTACTTGTTGTTTGCTCATTACTTGTTTGCTCGTTAATTGTTTTCTCGTTGCTCGTTTGGTCGTTATTCATTTGGTTGTTACTTGTTGTTTGGTTATTACTTGTTTGCTCGCTACTTGTTGTTTGGTGGTTACTCATTTGGTTGTTACTTGTTGTTTGGTTGTTACTTGTTGTTTGGTGGTTACTCGTTTGGTTGTTACTTGTTGTTTGGTTGTTACTTGTTGTTTGGTTGTTGTTTGTTGTTTGGTTGTTACTTGTTGTTTGGTTGTTACTCGTTGTTTGGTTGTTACTTGTTGTTTGGTTGTTACTCGTTGTTTGGTTGTTACTTGTTGTTTGGTTGTTACTTGTTGTTTGGTTGTTATTCGTTGTTTGGTTGTTACTTGTTGTTTGGTTGTTACTCGTTGTTTGGTTGTTACTCGTTGTTTGGTTGTTTGGTTGTTACTCGTTGTTTGGTTGTTACTTGTTGTTTGGTCGTTACTTGTTGTTTGCTCATTACTTGTTTGCTCGTTAATTGTTTTCTCGTTGCTCGTTTGGTCGTTATTCATTTGGTTGTTACTTGTTGTTTGGTTATTACTTGTTTGCTCGCTACTTGTTGTTTGGTGGTTACTCATTTGGTTGTTACTTGTTGTTTGGTTGTTACTTGTTGTTTGGTGGTTACTCGTTTGGTTGTTACTTGTTGTTTGGTTGTTACTTGTTGTTTGGTTGTTGTTTGTTGTTTGGTTGTTACTTGTTGTTTGGTTGTTACTCGTTGTTTGGTTGTTACTTGTTGTTTGGTTGTTACTCGTTGTTTGGTTGTTACTCGTTGTTTGGTTGTTACTTGTTGTTTGGTTGTTACTTGTTGTTTGGTTGTTACTCGTTGTTTGGTTGTTACTCGTTGTTTGGTTGTTACTCGTTGTTTGGTTGTTACTTGTTGTTTGGTTGTTGTTTGTTGTTTGGTTGTTACTTGTTGTTTGGTTGTTACTTGTTGTTTGGTTGTTACTCGTTGTTTGGTTGTTACTCGTTGTTTGGTTGTTACTTGTTGTTTGGTTGTTACTCGTTGTTTGGTTGTTACTCGTTGTTTGGTTGTTGTTTGTTGTTTGGTTGTTACTTGTTGTTTGGTTGTTACTTGTTGTTTGGTTGTTACTCGTTGTTTGGTTGTTACTTGTTGTTTGGTTGTTACTTGTTGTTTGGTTGTTACTCGTTGTTTGGTCGTTACTTGTTTGGTTGTTACTTGTTGTTTGGTTGTTACTTGTTGTTTGGTTGTTACTCGTTGTTTGGTTGTTACTCGTTGTTTGGTCGTTACTTGTTGTTTGATTGTTACTCGTTGTTTGGTTGTTACTCGTTGTTTGGTTGTTACTTGTTGTTTGATTGTTACTTGTTGTTTGGTCGTTACTTGTTGTTTGGTCGTTACTCGTTGTTTGGTTGTTACTCGTTGTTTGGTTGTTACTTGTTGTTTGATTGTTACTTGTTGTTTGGTCGTTACTTGTTGTTTGATTGTTACTCGTTGTTTGGTTGTTACTTGTTGTTTGGTCGTTACTCGTTGTTTGGTTGTTACTCGTTGTTTGGTTGTTACTTGTTGTTTGATTGTTACTTGTTGTTTGGTCGTTACTTGTTGTTTGGTCGTTACTCGTTGTTTGGTTGTTACTCGTTGTTTGATTGTTACTTGTTGTTTGGTTGTTACTCGTTGTTTGGTTGTTACTTGTTGTTTGGTTGTTACTTGTTGTTTGGTTGTTACTTGTTGTTTGATTGTTACTTGTTGTTTGATTGTTACTTGTTGTTTGCTCATTACTTGTTTGCTCGTTAATTGTTTGCTCGTTATTTGTTTGCTCATTACGCATTGTTTTCTCGTTACTCGTTTGGTCGTTATTCATTTGGTTATTACTTGTTTGCTCGCTACTTGTTGTTTGGTTGTTACTTGTTGTTTGGTCGTTACTTGTTGATTGATTGATTGATTGATTGATTGATTGATTGATTGATTGATTGATTGATTGATTGATTGATTGATTGATTGATTGATCGATCCCGAGAGAAATTCAGGGCATCCAGTAGCAGTATACAGACAGGCAGGACACAAGACATTGGTTACAATACAAGACATCGGTTACAATACACACCCGCTGTCCCCCTCCCCTCTCTATACAATAATCCCCCAAACAAGAAGAAAGAAACTGGTTACACGTGTATGTACAGAGGTCTTTGAGCTTATGCCCGAGGTGTGAGTACAGTCGTTAAACAGTCGTTAAACAGTCAATGCAGTGATTAGCATTGAGTGTCCTAAAACAATGAGGTGAAACCAGGGGTGGTTAGGGTGATTGCCATTTAAGTACCCAACTATTGAGGAGCAGATTAGCATTAAGTGTTGAAGACAATAGAGTGAAACTTGACCTAGTTAGGGTGATCATGTCAACCCTTACAGATGTAGCATAACAATACAGTAGGATGAAACCAGACATGATTAGAGTGATTATCATTAAAGTGACCTGTGCTCAGTAAGGTGACTATCAATATGCATTAAAGTGTCCAACTGGGGGCTGACTCTGAGGTCAGCAGTGCAGATGAGCAGTGAGAAAAAAAGTGAAAAAAAGAGTCCAGGGTTCACCGTGCGCTTCTTCCCTGCCGTGACAGTGAAGTGTTGTACAGTCTTATGGCCTATAGGGGGACAAAAGAGTTCTTGAGTCTGTCTGTGGAGCACGACTGTGACAGCAGTCTGTCACTGAACATGCTCCTCTGACCGGTGAAGGTGCTGTGCAGAGGGTGGTGTGTGTTGTCCATGATGGAGAGCATTTTGTCCAGAGACCTCCTCTCTACCACTGTCACCAGTGAGTCCAGCTCTGTACCCACCACAGAGCCGGCCCTCCTCACCAGTCTGTCCAGGCGTGCTGCATCCCTCTTCTTGCAGCTTCCTCCCCAGCACACCACGGCGTAGAAGAGGACGCTGGACACCACAGACTGGTAGAACATCTGCAGCAGCTTTTTGCGGATGTTGAAGGACCCCAGCCTTCTCAGGAAGTACAGACGACTCTGTCCCTTCCTGCAGGTAGTGTCCATGTTAGGCGACCAGTCCAGCTTGTCATCCAGTTGCAGCCCCAGATACCCGTAGGTCCTGACCACCTCCACGTCGACCCCCCCGATGGAAACAGGTTCTAGATGTGGTTTGTTCCTTCGGAAGTCCACCACCATCTCCTTGGTCTTGGAGGTGTTTAGCTGCAGATGGTTGTCACTGCACCACGTCACAAAGTCCTCTATCAGGCTCCTGTGCTCCTCCTCCTGTCCATCCCTGACACAAGCAACTATCGCAGTGTCGTCCGAGTATTTCTGCATGTGGCAGAGCTCAGAGTTATACTGGAAGTCAGAGGTGTACAGGGTGAACAGGACAGGGGAGAGCACAGTCCCCTGTGGTGCACCGGTGCTGCTGACCACCGTGTCTGATGTGCAGTCCTTCAGTCTGACGTACTGTGGTCTCTCTGTGAGGTAGTCCGTGATCCACCTCACCAGGTACGAGTCCACCCTCATCTCGGTCAGCTTGTCTCTCAGTAGGAGGGGATGGATGGTGTCGAAAGCGCTTGAGAAATCAAAAAACATGATTCTCATCACGCTGCTCCCTTTGTCCAGATGAGAGTAAGCCCTGTGTAGAAGATAGAGGATGGCATCGTCCACGCCCACCTTTGCCTGGTATGCAAACTGCAGGGGATCCTGTGCGTGTTGGACCTGAGGTCTGAGGTGTTGGAGCAGCAGCCGTTCGAAGGTCTTCATAACGTGGGATGTCAGAGCGATTGGTCTGAAGTCTCCTGGCTCACTGGGTTTTTTTTTCTTGGGGACCGGGGTGAGGCACGAGGTCTTCCAGAGTACAGGAACCTTCCCAAGCCGCAGGCTCATGTTGAAGATGTGCTGAAGTGGCTCCCCCAGCTCAGCAGAGCAGGCCTTTAGCATCCTGGGACACACCTTGTCCGGGCCGGCTGCCTTCCTGGGGCGGAGTCTCTTCAGCTCCTTTCTAACCTGGTCTCTGGTGATGGTGGGGGGGAGGGGGGATGGTGGATGGATTGTCACTGGAGGTTGTGTCTGTCCTGGTGGAGGTGTTGGGGGGAGTGAGGGGGGGGGGGGGGTGTGTAGAGGGGTGCTGGGGTGCAGGCACTGGCTGCAGTGACGGGGATGTCATACCTGTTAAAAAACAGGTTGAGCTGGTTTGCTCTCTCAGGGTCCCCGTCTTCTGCGTTGTTGTTTTTCTTCTTGCAGCCTGTGATGGTTTTCATGCCCTCCCAGACCTCCCTCATGTTGTTCTGCTGCAGCTTCTGTTCTACCTTCCTTCTGTACTCCTCCTTTGCCTCTCGGAGTCTGACCTTGAGTTCCCCCTGCACACGCTTCAGCTCTGCCTGGTCTCTCTCCTTGAATGCCCTTTTCTTCCTGTTAAGGATCTCCTTGACATCGCTGGTGATCCAGGGCTTGTTGTTCGGGAAGCAGCGCACAGTTTTAGTGGGAACCACAACGTCCATACAGAAGTTCATGTAGTCAGTTGTGCAGTGTGTGACCCCCTCAATGTCATCACCATGGGTCTCTTGCAGGGCACTCCAGTCAGTGGTCTCAAAACAGTCTCTGAGCGCCTCCACTGCCTCAGGAGACCACTTTCTGAAGGTGCGTGTAGTTACCGGTTGTCTCTGGATCTTAGTCTTGTACTGTGGCTTGAGTAGGACCAGGTTGTGGTTGGACTTACCCAGAGGTGGTAGGGGGGTGGCAGTGTAGGCGTCCTTCACGTTTGCATACAGGAGGTCTATTGTCCTGTTCTCTCTGGGCATGTAGTAAGGACGGAGACCCACCGCCAGCAGCTCGATGTCTTTGCTGCACGTTGCCTCCTTCACAGTAACATGTCCATGGTGGCACCATCTGTTGTTAATAAACAGCGCGAGTCCTCCTCCTTTCCGTTTGCCGCTGCGTTTCATGTCTCTGTCCGCTCTCACTGTAGTAAAGCCTGGTAGATCCACATTAGCGTCCGGGGTGTTTTGAGTCAGCCAGGTTTCTGTGAGGCACATTAAACTGCACTCTCTAAATGTCCGGTTGTTCCTCACGAGAGCAGCCAGCTCATCTGTCTTGTTGGTTAGACAGTTTACGTTCCCCATAACTATCACCGGAACTGAGGGCTTGTACTTCCATCGCTTAGCCGCTAGCTTAGCCCTTAGCAGAGCCCCGGCTCGACAGCCTCTATACCGCCGCCTCAGCTCATCGGGTATCGGATGAACGACGCCGGCTTGTCCCGCTGACCTGAGTGAGAGCAGCTTCTCCCTTAAATAAGAAAGTTTTCCGCTGCTATTTCCACGAAGGCACGAAAGAGTATCCATAGGATACATAAAGTTATACACTGAAGGTGTACTATAAAAACTATAAAACTATAAAACTATAAAAGTAGAAGTTGGCACGGAGCCAAGACAAACACATAACATATCACGACGAGTACGACAGGGACGGAGCTACTGGATTATGCAGCCACTCACGTCGGCGCACAGGTGAGAATTGGTCGTTACTTGTTGTTTGGTCGTTACTCGTTGTTTGGTCGTTACTCGTTGTTTGGTCGTTACTCGTTGTTTGGTCGTTACTCGTTGTTTGGTTGTTACTTGTTGTTTGGTTGTTACTTGTTGTTTGGTTGTTACTTGTTGTTTGGTTGTTACTTGTTATTTGGTTGTTACTCGTTGTTTGGTTGTTACTTGTTGTTTGGTTGTTACTTGTTATTTGGTTGTTAGTCGTTGTTTGGTTGTTACTTGTTGTTTGGTTGTTACTCGTTGTTTGGTCGTTACTTGTTTGGTTGTTACTCGTTGTTTGGTTGTTACTCGTTGTTTGGTTGTTACTCGTTGTTTGGTTGTTACTCGTTGTTTGGTTGTTACTCGTTGTTTGGTTGTTACTTGTTGTTTGGTTGTTACTTGTTGTTTGGTTGTTACTCGTTGTTTGGTTGTTACTCGTTGTTTGGTTGTTACTCGTTGTTACTTGTTGTTTGGTTGTTACTTGTTGTTTGGTTGTTACTTGTTGTTTGGTTGTTACTCGTTGTTTGGTTGTTACTCGTTGTTTGGTCGTTACTTGTTTGGTTGTTACTCGTTGTTTGGTTGTTACTCGTTGTTTGGTTGTTACTCGTTGTTTGGTTGTTACTTGTTGTTTGGTTGTTACTCGTTGTTTGGTTGTTACTTGTTGTTTGGTTGTTACTCGTTTGGTTGTTACTCGTTGTTTGGTCGTTACTTGTTGTTTGGTCGTTACTTGTTGTTTGGTTGTTACTTGTTGTTTGGTTGTTACTTGTTGTTTGGTTGTTACTCGTTGTTTGGTTGTTACTTGTTGTTTGGTTGTTACTTGTTGTTTGGTTGTTACTTGTTGTTTGATTGTTACTCGTTGTTTGGTCGTTACTTGTTGTTTGGTTGTTACTTGTTGTTTGGTTGTTACTCGTTTGGTCGTTACTTGTTGTTTGGTTGTTACTTGTTGTTTGGTTGTTACTCGTTTGGTCGTTACTTGTTGTTTGATTGTTACTTGTTGTTTGGTTGTTACTTGTTGTTTGATTGTTACTTGTTGTTTGGTTGTTACTCGTTGTTTGGTTGTTACTTGTTTGGTTGTTACTTGTTGTTTGGTTGTTACTCGTTGTTTGATTGTTACTTATTGTTTGGTTGTTACTTGTTGTTTGGTTGTTACTCGTTGTTTGGTTGTTACTCGTTGTTTGGTTGTTACTCGTTGTTTGGTCGTTACTTGTTTGGTCGTTACTTGTTGTTTGATTGTTACTCGTTGTTTGATTGTTACTTGTTGTTTGGTTGTTACTTGTTTGGTTGTTACTTGTTGTTCGATTGTTACTTGTTGTTTGGTTGTTACTTGTTGTTTGATTGTTACTTGTTGTTTGGTTGTTACTTGTTGTTCGATTGTTACTTGTTGTTTGGTTGTTACTTGTTGTTTGATTGTTACTTGTTGTTTGGTTGTTACTCGTTGTTTGGTTGTTACTTGTTTGGTTGTTACTCGTTGTTTGATTGTTACTTGTTGTTTGGTTGTTACTCGTTGTTTGGTTGTTACTTGTTTGGTTGTTACTTGTTGTTTGGTTGTTACTCGTTGTTTGATTGTTACTTATTGTTTGGTTGTTACTTGTTGTTTGGTTGTTACTCGTTGTTTGGTTGTTACTCGTTGTTTGGTTGTTACTCGTTGTTTGGTCGTTACTTGTTTGGTCGTTACTTGTTGTTTGATTGTTACTCGTTGTTTGATTGTTACTTGTTGTTTGGTTGTTACTTGTTTGGTTGTTACTTGTTGTTCGATTGTTACTTGTTGTTTGGTTGTTACTTGTTGTTTGATTGTTACTTGTTGTTTGGTTGTTACTTGTTGTTCGATTGTTACTTGTTGTTTGGTTGTTACTTGTTGTTTGATTGTTACTTGTTGTTTGGTTGTTACTTGTTGTTCGATTGTTACTTGTTGTTTGGTTGTTACTTGTTGTTTGATTGTTACTCGTTGTTTGATTGTTACTTGTTGTTTGGTTGTTACTTGTTTGGTTGTTACTTGTTGTTCGATTGTTACTTGTTGTTTGGTTGTTACTTGTTGTTCGATTGTTACTTGTTGTTTGGTTGTTACTTGTTGTTTGGTTGTTACTCGTTGTTTGGTTGTTACTTGTTGTTCGATTGTTACTTGTTGTTTGGTTGTTACTTGTTGTTTGATTGTTACTTGTTGTTTGGTTGTTACTTGTTGTTCGATTGTTACTCGTTGTTTGATTGTTACTCGTTGTTTGGTTGTTACTTGTTGTTTGGTTGTTACTTGTTGTTCGATTGTTACTTGTTGTTTGGTTGTTACTTGTTGTTTGGTTGTTACTCGTTGTTTGGTTGTTACTTGTTGTTTGATTGTTACTTGTTTGGTTGTTACTTGTTGTTTGATTGTTACTTGTTGTTTGGTTGTTACTTGTTGTTTGATTGTTACTTGTTGTTTGGTTGTTACTTGTTGTTTGGTTGTTACTTGTTGTTTGATTGTTACTTGTTGTTTGGTTGTTACTTGTTGTTCGATTGTTACTTGTTGTTTGGTTGTTACTTGTTGTTCGATTGTTACTTGTTGTTTGGTTGTTACTTGTTGTTTGGTTGTTACTCGTTGTTTGGTTGTTACTTGTTGTTTGATTGTTACTTGTTTGGTTGTTACTTGTTGTTTGATTGTTACTTGTTGTTTGGTTGTTACTTGTTGTTTGGTTGTTACTTGTTGTTTGATCGTTACTTGTTGTTTGGTTGTTACTCGTTGTTTGGTTGTTACTTGTTGTTTGATCGTTACTTGTTGTTTGGTTGTTACTTGTTGTTTGGTTGTTACTCGTTGTTTGATTGTTACTCGTTGTTTGGTTGTTACTTGTTTTGTCATATTTTATGGTTATGTTCATTAAAGAGCATGCTCACTACTTTAATGATTAAATTGGTGTTTGTATACAACAATAATGAAACACGTTTGTTTTACTCTGAGAAATTGTCTGTGTGTGTGTGTGTGTGTGTGTGTGTGTGTGTGTGTGTGTGTGTGTGTCTACACACAGCAGGTCTGTTTGTTCTGCTCTCCGGAAACAGAGCTCTGATTTCAACCAGCTGTTTCCCGCCTCACACAGATCAGCTGCACACACACACACACACACACACACACACAGAGTAGGCGGGAGCTGCCGACATACACATACGTAGTAGGCGGAGGCAAGAAGCCACACACACATTGGAGGGAACCCCATCAGCTGTGTGCAGCAACACAGCTTGAAGTAACTTTTATTTTTCTGTCGTTTCTTCATATTTCCTGCAGCAGTTTGTGTAGATGTGCATCTGAACGGACTGATTAGCTGTGTGTGAGAGAGATCAGTGGACTGAACACACGGACTACACCAGGAAAGCATGGAATACTTCATGATGCCGACAGATAAGATCCCGTCCTTACAGCAGTTCAAGAAGACGGAGAAGGATGTGATCGGAGGGCTCTGCAGGTGTGTGTTTACATGTTTGCTCTGTGTGTGTGTGTGTGTGTGTGTGTGTAAGATGTAGGCTGGCTTCAGTTAGCATGCTAGCGGCTGCTTCGCTGGATGTGTTTGCAGCAGGTGTGTTTGGAGAAAGCTGCAGAGGAAGAAAAACCCAGAAATAAACCACCTTTACTTGAAACATGTCCAGGCCGGCTCAGAGTTCACGGCACACTCCGCATGTTTACGGTCATCAGGATCAGACGTATGTAAATTAGAGACATGAAATCGATCCAGTAGAACATGAACCACGTGGTGGTGAACGTGCTGCCTGCTGCACATCAAACGTCGTGTTAAAAACGACACTTTATCACGACCGCCCCCCCACTGTGACCTTCAGGTGAACTTTAATCAGGTTCAATGGAGGCTTTTTAACACGGGGGCGTTTTGTGGGGGTTCGGCTTCTTTGATGTGTGCGAAGGTAAAGAGCAGCCATGACTGTCGCGTGCTCATATTAGCTTAGCATGGCTAACGACGGAGCGCGTGCTCGTGTTCTCTCACCGAAATGGTCTTTATTGGTTATTTATTGGTTAGTTTGGACTCATTGAGCGGAAACACGTCGTCTGACAGTGTAACGGGGGACAGAGGTCCGCCTCCGTGAGCAGCAGAGCCGAGACTAACGCTAGCTCGGTGCTAACGGGAGCACGCATTGTTCTCCATGATGCCAGAGGGGGCCTGCAGCTGCTGCAGGAAGAGGAGGAGTGTCGCTGCACTGGTGACGTCACTCCGCCTCACGCGCCCTCCACTGGCTATGATGGAGGTCTGCAGGTGATGACACCTGGGGCTTCAAATCTTCTGATTGTATCAGTGAACTAAAGAGATGACTACGGGAGCGGATCAGGGTCAAACACACGCTGATGCAGCTGTAACCAATCAGAGCACGGCTGATTGATGGAGTCTCCTCCGACAGTCTCGTGCTCGTCCCAAGGCGTCACGCTTTTTCTCCCCTTGAGTAACTATGATGTCAGAGGTTTCACAACCACCACATGCAGACCGTGTCGGGACTGTCGAGGGGCGCCGAGGTCAGCCGAACCCAGCCGAACTCAGCCGAACCCAACGCCCTTCAGACGGCGTGAGGGAGGAAGAGCTCCTCATAAAGACCCAGGCTGCAGGCACACTTTACTGCTGTGTGTGTGTGTGTGTGTGTGTGTGTGTCTGTCTGTGTGTGTGTGTGTGTGTGTTAGGTAAAGTGTGTGTGTCTGTGTGTGTAGGTGTGTGTCTCTGTGTGTGT
>NW_027636706.1:42500-52578 GCF_947650265.1 Symphodus melops | reverse complement strand
AAACACAAACAGACTCGTCAGAGTCTTCAGACACACTCGACCTTGTGTCGACCTTTAAGGATGATTTATGTTCCACTTTAACACCCGGCGACGCCCACATTAGTCCCTCTCTCTGTTAGAACAGCCCAACGCCTGACACGTCTACCTCACCAACCAATCAGAAACAAGATGGGGCGGGACCTTTAGCTTTGTCACCAACAGTGGCGAGGAGATGCTGGTCGGTCTCGTCCTTTGGAAGTAACAGGTGGCGAGCTGCTGAGGACACGCCTCCTTCATGTTTTCTGAAACTACTTATTACACACACGGCGCTAAAACACAGCTGAAAGACCTTATCGACGAATCTGATGAAAACTTTGGCAACCTATCGATGACGAGCGCTCTGAAACGACGGCTGTGAGCGCTCGCCGTGTGTGACCTAAGCTGTTGCTGCGTGAACATGAGGTAGCTGACCTGCGGTCCGTCCAGCGGTCCGTTTCTGGCCGAGCGTCCCTGCGGCTCTTCAGTCTGACTCAAGCTGCAGTGATTGGACGAGGGGGAGGAGGAGGCGGGGCCGTTCACTGAGCCTTGTAAGGATTGGTTCTCCTGGGCCAGCCTCTCCACCAGCGACCGGGCCTCCTGGAAACGACAGCTGAGAAACTCTCGCTCCTCCCTCGTCCTCCGCTGCCATCCCTCCATCTCCTCGCAGCGTTGACGCAGCGCCAGGTTACTCCGCCGCAGAGCCTCTGGGGGGGGGGAGAGACACGGGCGGGGCGGGGGGGGGGGTCATTATCAGGTAGGACAGTCACAGGTCATTAGAGCAGAGAGAGAACATCTTATTGTGACTCAGCAGATCATCATGGAGACAGATTGTCTCCACGTTACCTCTGAGCTGCTGGTTGTCGCCCAGTAACCGGGTCACCACTTCATTGGTGGCGAGCTCTGGTGGGACCCTGAGGGCCCCCCCACTGTCCTCTCCTGACATCTCCCACTGCAGGGGGCCGTCAGGCTGCGGCTGCACCATGCCTGCAGACAAACAGCGTGTTAGCTTGGATTTCCATAAGCTTCAGCACGAGAACTACAAATCACACAAACACAAGAACTACAAATCACACAAACACAAGAACTACAAATTACACAAACACAAGAACTACAAATCACACAAACACAAGAACTACAAATCACACAAACACAAGAACTACAAATTACACAAACACAAGAACTACAAATCACACAAACTACAAATCACACAAACACAAGAACTACAAATCACACAAACACAAGAACAGAAAATCACACAGTCTGTCTGACAGCTGATGATGACGGTCAAAGGAAGTGAGGGGCCAACACCTGTCAGGTGACATCATGATCGTGATCACCTTTCACTTTCACTTTCAGCCCTCGTGACGATCCTGCTCCACTTTATTTAATTACCTTTATTTATCAGGAGGCCATGTTTGACCATGGCTCAGTCTGATGACACACACACACACACACACACACACACCACACACACACACACACACACACACACACACACACACACACACACACACCTGGGAGTGCATGTATCGGTGAACGGGAGGAAAACATTACGTCATCATGGATACCATGAGGCTCGCGCTCGGGGCTCGAGATCTAAGGCTTTATAGTTCCTTGTAGTTCAAGTTACTTTAGGGTTAGGGCTAGGCTAACACAAACTACAATAACCACCGGAAGTAGAATTAATAATCTGAATCACGTGTTTTATCACGGATAACATGTTTTCAGGATAGCACCTGAGCTATCTCAATGCTTACTGTTACCTGATCACAATTACACCTAGCTCACCTGTATGCTTCTTCTTTGAACGTTGTTAATGTCCCGGATGTTCTCAGTTAGTACAGTTAGCCTTTCAGGGGCTAATTTGATGTAGCTGGCGCGTTAGCTTCAGAGCTAGCTAGCCGATGAACTAACAAACATCGACTAGCTGCTCCTTCACGACAGTCTTTGTCTCTTCACGACAGTCTGTGTCTCTTAACGACAGTCTGCCAACCTAAAGTTCATCTTTGCTGACTCACAGCTGGACTTTAAAGTGTTCTGATGTTACCTGTCAGAGCAGGAAGCCGATTGTTGTTAGCTCACAAAATGTTGTCTCCTCCCTGAGCGCAGACTGTCAGGCAGCAAACACAACCTCACCACCCTGAGCGCAGACTGTCAGGCAGCAAACACAACCTCACCACACTGAGCGCAGACTGTCAGGCAGCAAACACAACCTCACCACCCTGAGCGCAGACTGTCAGGCAGCACAACATTCACCACCCTGAGCGCAGACTGTCAGGCAGCAAACACAACCTCACCACCCTGAGCGCAGACTGTCAGGCAGCACAACATTCACCACCCTGAGCGCAGACTGTCAGGCAGCAAACACAACCTCACCACCCTGAGCGCAGACTGTCAGGCAGCAAACACAACCTCACCACCCTGAGCGCAGACTGTCAGGCAGCACAACATTCACCACCCTGAGCGCAGACTGTCAGGCAGCACAACATTCACCGCCCTGAGCGCAGACTGTCAGGCAGCACAACATTCACCGCCCTGAGCGCAGACTGTCAGGCAGCACAACATTCACCACCCTGAGCGCAGACTGTCAGGCAGCACAACATCACCGCCCTGAGCGTAGACTGTCAGGCAGCACAACATTCACCGCCCTGAGCGCAGACTCTCAGGCAGCACAAAATTGACCCCCCTGAGCGTAGACTGTCAGGCAGCACAACATTCACCGCCCTGAGCGCAGACTGTCATGCAGCACAAAATTGACCACCCTGAGCGCAGACTGTCAGGCAGCACATTCGCCACACATTTGGTTTTGACCCGTTTTATTTAATAAATATTGTTAATACAGTGGCCCTGAAGCTCCACTAAATGTTTTATTATTGCAATTACATTTAATAAAAGTTTACACAAAAAAATCTACGTTTAAGCAGAAGTATGTAACTCGGACCCCTAGTGTTTAGAATGGGTACTGCAGTCCACGTTGAACACATTGCAGAGAGCTGTCTCCCCTCTCTTCTCTTAAACGCATGCTAGTTGTTGCTGACAGATGCCCGTATGCTAGTGCACTTTAAAATGAAGCATTTCAGATTGATTTTGAACGGTTCAAGAAAAATAAAGGTTTTCTACTTTCACTCTAGCTCTTTGAGTTCTTATTATAGTTGTTGTTATTCTTTTATCCGTCTGTCCCGAGCATGTTTGTATATGAATGGTGTTATATTGCTTGTGTAGACTTCATTCTAACCCTACCCTATCCTGACAGACTCCACTCAGGGCAAAGCGATCTCTTTTTTTTCAGGAAATCCCCTTCCTCCTTCCTCAGTGGTTGATGACGTCAGCAGGCTGCAGCATCACGGCTCTCTCTCTCTCTCTCCCCCCCCCCCTCTCTCTCTGTGTTGGTGTGTGTTGCAGGCTCCATGATGCTCTCCGTCTCTGCAGCTCTCCCCTTGACGTTACTCTGGCTGTTTCCGGCTCACGGTCTCTACTTCCACATCGGGGAGACGGAGAAGAAATGTTTCATTGAAGAAATCCCGGATGAGACCATGGTGATCGGTAAGAACACGAGCCCGTTAGCACGAGGAGCTAACTAGCAGTGCACGCGAACAGCTGTCTCCATCAAAGATGCTGCTGTGATTAAAACCTCAACAAATCACGCGAGAGTTCACAGGAACAATTCACAGCGAGAACACCTTTCTAATGATTTAATGTGAGTGCACGTGTCACAGGTGAAACCTTCCCTCACTGTGATATGATCACCAATCAGACATGAGCGAGGCTGCAGCTCTATGATGATGATGATGATGATGGTGATGATGGTGATGATGATGATGATGATGATGATGATGATGGTGATGATGGTGATGATGGTGATGATGATGATGATGATGGTGATGATGATGATGATGATGATGGTGATGATGGTGATGATGATGGTGATGGTGATGATGATGGTGATGATGGTGATGATGATGGTGATGATGATGATGATGGTGATGATGGTGATGATGATGGTGATGATGGTGATGATGATGATGATGATGATGATGATGGTGATGATGGTGATGATGATGATGATGATGGTGATGATGGTGATGATGATGATGATGATGGTGATGATGGTGATGATGGTGATGATGGTGATGATGGTGATGATGATGGTGATGATGATGGTGATGATGGTGATGATGATGATGATGATGGTGATGATGGTGATGATGGTGATGATGGTGATGATGATGATGATGATGATGATGATGGTGATGATGATGATGATGATGGTGATGATGGTGATGATGATGGTGATGATGATGGTGATGATGATGATGGTGGTGATGGTGATGATGGTGATGATGGTGATGATGGTGATGGTGATGATGATGATGATGATGATGGTGATGATGGTGATGATGATGGTGATGATGATGATGATGATGATGATGGTGATGATGGTGATGATGATGATGATGATGATGATGATGGTGATGATGGTGATGATGGTGATGATGATGATGGTGGTGATGATGATGATGATGGTGATGATGGTGATGATGATGATGATGATGGTGATGATGGTGATGATGATGGTGATGATGATGATGATGATGATGATGATGATGATGGTGATGATGGTGATGATGATAATGATGATGATGATGGTGATGATGGTGATGATGGTGATGATGATGGTTGAAGCATGTGACAGGTTCATTACGAGCTGTGCAGTCTGAAGGCTGATGTCAGGTCAACACATCCAGGTTCCTCACCAGCCTGTGTGTGTCTCATGTTTATTTATTGTAGAGTAAACAGGAAGTAAGTTGCAGTTGGACTGTCAGATGAAGAAAGGTGTGTTTAATCTCTGATCCTGTGTTCGTGACATCATCTCTCGCCCCTCAGGGAAGTATCGCACCCAGCTGTGGGACAAGCAGAGCGGCTCGTTCCTCCCGGCGACGCCCGGCCTCGGGATGCACGTGGAGATCAAAGATCCGGACACGAAGGTGAGCTCAGAGGACGAGCAGCTGGACCACACAGCCTCATCATGTTTGGATCAATGACATGTTGTCTCCCTCAGATGATCCTGTCCCGTCAGTACGGATCAGACGGACGCTTCACCTTCACCTCGCACACTCCGGGAGAGCACCAGATCTGTCTGCACTCCAACTCCACCAAGATGGCGCTGTTCGCTGGAGGGAAACTGGTACTGAGCAGCTCATGTAGAACTGTAGGCCCCCCCCCGTCTGCCTTCACATCACTGTGATGTTTTCTGACTGTGAGGCTGTTGAGTCTGTGTTATGTGTGTGTGTATGTGTGTGGGGGGGGGGGAGATTTAACCCCATGTGGATTTCAAACTGTCAGTTTTGTTTTTCAGAGAGTTCACCTGGACATTCAGGTGGGAGAACACACCAACAACTACCCCGAGATCGCAGCCAAAGACAAACTGTCAGAGCTGCAGCTGAGGGTGCGCCAGCTGCTGGACCAGGTGGAGCAGATCCAGAAGGAGCAGAACTACCAGAGGGTCAGTGGAAGCACTGGGAGAGATCACAGGTGAGCTCGCAGGTTTAGAACGTTTAATCACAGTGGTTTGTGTGTCCTCTGCAGTACCGCGAGGAGCGTTTCCGTATGACGAGCGAGAGCACCAACCAGCGCGTCCTGTGGTGGTCCATCGCTCAGACGCTCATCCTCATCGTCACTGGGATCTGGCAGATGAAGCACCTCAAGAGTTTCTTTGAGGCCAAGAAACTGGTTTAACATTTGGAGACGACACCTGGGCGAGTTCACAGACTTTACAGACCAGGAGATGGAGTCTGAATATCAGCCATAAACGATGCGAGGAGCACGGAGGAGACGGGGACGGCGGCAGGTATCGACGCTGGACCACCTGCTCTAAATGTTTTAAGTTTAGCTGTTTTCTGTTAGCTACACCAGCTGTTTGTGTTTTTATCCTCCACTACTGAAGGGTGGCAGACCCAGCTCGGACCTCACAAGGTTACAACACTTCGGGATGATTCTAGCAAAAACCTACTGAGCCCCGTAAGGCTCAGGTAAAAAAAATACACATCTGTGTGCACAGAGTAAACATCTGTGTAAACATCTGTGAGCACAGAGTAAACAAATGTGTGCACAATGTAAACATCTGTGTAAACATCTGTGTGCACAGTGTAAACATCTGTGAGCACAATGTAAACATCTGTGTAAACATCTGTGAGCACAGAGTAAACATCTGTGTGCACAGAGTAAACATCTGTGTGCACAGAGTAAACATCTGTGAGCACAGAGTAAACATCTGTGTGCACAGAGTAAACATCTGTGAGCACAGAGTAAACATCTGTGAGCACAGAGTAAACATCTGTGTGCACAGAGTAAACATCTGTGTAAACATCTGTGAGCACAGAGTAAACATCTGTGTAAACATCTGTGAGCACAGAGTAAACATCTGTGTAAACATCTGTGTAAACATCTGTGTGCACAGTGTAAACATCTGTGTAAACATCAGTGTAAACATCTGTGTGCACAGAGTAAACATCTGTGAGCACAGAGTAAACATCTGTGTGCACAGAGTAAACATCTGTGTGCACAGAGTAAACATCTGTGAGCACAGAGTAAACATCTGTGTAAACATCAGTGTAAACATCTGTGTAAACATCTGTGTGCACAGTGTAAACATCTGTGTAAACATCTGTGAGCACAGTGTAAACATCTGTGAGCACAGAGTAAACATCTGTGTGCACAGAGTAAACATCTGTGAGCACAGAGTAAACATCTGTGTAAACATCAGTGTAAACATCTGTGTAAACATCTGTGTGCACAGTGTAAACATCTGTGAGCACAGAGTAAACATCTGTGTAAACATCTGTGAGCACAGAGTAAACATCTGTGTGCACAGAGTAAACATCTGTGTAAACATCTGTGAGCACAGAGTAAACATCTGTGAGCACAGAGTAAACATCTGTGAGCACAGAGTAAACATCTGTGTGCACAGAGTAAACATCTGTGTAAACATCTGTGAGCACAGAGTAAACATCTGTGAGCACAGAGTAAACATCTGTGAGCACAGAGTAAACATCTGTGTGCACAGAGTAAACATCTGTGTAAACATCTGTGAGCACAGTGTAAACATCTGTGTAAACATCTGTGAGCACAGTGTAAACATCTGTGAGCACAGTGTAAACATCTGTGAGCACAGAGTAAACATCTGTGAGCACAGAGTAAACATCTGTGTAAACATCTGTGAGCACAGTGTAAACATCTGTGAGCACAGTGTAAACATCTGTGTAAACATCTGTGAGCACAGTGTAAACATCTGTGTAAACATCTGTGAGCACAGAGTAAACATCTGTGAGCACAGAGTAAACATCTGTGAGCACAGAGTAAACATCTGTGTAAACATCTGTGAGCACAGTGTAAACATCTGTGTAAACATCTGTGAGCACAGTGTAAACATCTGTGTAAACATCTGTGAGCACAGTGTAAACATCTGTGAGCACAGAGTAAACATCTGTGAGCACAGAGTAAACATCTGTGTGCACAGTGTAAACATCTGTGTAAACATCTGTGAGCACAGAGTAAACATCTGTGTGCACAGTGTAAACATCTGTGAGCACAGAGTAAACATCTGTGAGCACAGAGTAAACATCTGTGTAAACATCTGTGAGCACAGTGTAAACATCTGTGAGCACAGTGTAAACATCTGTGTAAACATCTGTGAGCACAGAGTAAACATCTGTGTAAACATCTGTGAGCACAGAGTAAACATCTGTGTAAACATCTGTGAGCACAGAGTAAACATCTGTGTAAACATCTGTGAGCACAGTGTAAACATCTGTGAGCACAGTGTAAACATCTGTGTAAACATCTGTGAGCACAGTGTAAACATCTGTGAGCACAGAGTAAACATCTGTGTAAACATCTGTGAGCACAGTGTAAACATCTGTGAGCACAGAGTAAACATCTGTGAGCACAGTGTAAACATCTGTGAGCACAGAGTAAACATCTGTGAGCACAGTGTAAACATCTGTGTAAACATCTGTGAGCACAGTGTAAACATCTGTGTAAACATCTGTGTGCACAGTGTAAACATCTGTGTAAACATCTGTGAGCACAGTGTAAACATCTGTGAGCACAGTGTAAACATCTGTGAGCACAGTGTAAACATCTGTGTAAACATCTGTGAGCACAGTGTAAACATCTGTGTAAACATCTGTGAGCACAGTGTAAACATCTGTGTAAACATCTGTGAGCACAGTGTAAACAACTCTTGCCTTCCCTTACCTGATCCTTGATCACCATGACAACCAAACAAATCTGAGAGGTTCAAAGGTGAAGTCATTCCATGTTTTTCATGAACAGTCGTCTGCACACGTGTGTGAGCGTGGTCAGCGTGCGTCGTTCCTGCACGCCTGTGTGATGAAGACCGTGTCGTTTTATAACGCTTCAGTCACTTTTGATACTCCAAGTGTTCGGAGGGACCAATCACACAGAGCCAGCACCTGGGGGGGCGGGGCTGCGTGTGCGTGCAGGCACTAAGCGCTCCGAGTCGGCGCCTTGAGCTGAACAGTTTTCAAACTTTTATGCTCGCCATAAAACAGCTAAAGAAACGTGTCGTGAAGCAGCCGAGGAGAGCGCCGAGTCTGTGTGATCGGGACCAAAGTTTTATTAATTAAAGGTCATTTAAGGTCATTTAGCTACGGAAGCCCAAAGAGGACATGCAGCCATACATTTTAATGTCTTCAGTTTAGCGTGCTTAAAGATCAGAACACGCCTCTGCCGTCACCTCGGGATGAGCGAGGTCGTGTCCTTTGTTCCCTCGTCATCACAGGAAGCAGCTTCCCTCCTCCAGGTGACGATGATGTCACAGGACAGGTCTGCATGTCCTTTCAGGGCTTCCGTACTTCTCCGTTTTCTTCCTGAGCTCTCGGCCTCCATCAGCTGACGGAGCGCGCTCAGAGGGACGCGTCCTGGAATGTGTTTATTGTTCTAGTTTCAGTTTGTATTGTTCATACACGTGTTCTGTATCTCGTCTTTGATCCACGCCATGGCGTGCTGAATGTAAATAGTTCTGTGCTTGTTGTATATAAAGCAGCTGTTCATTTTCTAAAACCTTTTACACTGAACGAAGCGTGTTTCATCACCACATATTTATTTTGTCACTCTTCATTCCCACGGGCTCGTCGTCACACCGAGGTCACGGCGAGTCTCCGACATCTTCTGATTATTCTGAGTCCAGTTCTCTTTCTGTCCCTCGTTAACCATCGTCACCTCCACGAGCTCAATAAAGAAACTTTAAACTGTCCGCTTGTGTCCCAGGTTATTCCTGTTATCCCTGTTATTCCTATTATCCCTGTTATCCCTGTTATTCCTATTATCCCTCTTATTCCTGTTATCCCTGTTATTCCTGTTATCCCTGTTATTCCTCTTATCCCTGTTATTCCTCTTATTCCTGTTATTCCTCTTATCCCTGTTATTCCTCTTATCCCTGTTATTCCTCTTATCCCTGTTATTCCTCTTATCCCTGTTATTCCTGTCCCTGACCCTCAGGTGGATGTAAATACGGCATGTAGACGGCTGCTCTCATGTCACTGTTGTTACCATCATGAAGACCAGGACCTGTAACTATGGATCCCCGATGAAGACCAGGACCTGTAACTATGGATCCCCGATGAAGACCAGGACCTGTAACTATGGATCCCCTATGAAGACCAGGACCTGTAACTATGGATCCCCTATGAAGACCAGGACCTGTAACTATGGATCCCCAATGAAGACCAGGACCTGTAACTATGGATCCCCGATGAAGACCAGGACCTGTAACTATGGATCCCCGATGAAGACCAGGACCTGTATCTATGGATCCCCTATGAAGACCAGGACCTGTAACTATGGATCCCCAATGAAGACCAGGACCTGTAACTATGGATCCCCGATGAAGACCAGGACCTGTAACTATGGATCCCCGATAAAGACCAGGACCTGTAACTATGGATCCCCGATGAAGACCAGGACCTGTAACTATGGATCCCCGATAAAGACCAGGACCTGTAACTATGGATCCCCGATGAAGACCAGGACCTGTAAC
>NW_027636706.1:27500-40000 GCF_947650265.1 Symphodus melops | reverse complement strand
GTCGTAGCCGTAGCGTCCGATGGTCATGAGTCCTAAGAAGTGGAGGGCGGAGCACTGAGACACGATGTGCTTCACCGTGCTCACCGTGTCCTCTGGAGGAAGGCCGTGTTTACCTGCAGAGCACACAGGTGACACACTGAGCACACACACACACACTGAGCACACACACACACACTGAGCACACACACACTGAGCACACACACACTGAGCACACACACACACACTGAGCACACACACACACACTGAGCACACACACACTGAGCACACACACACTGAGCACACACACACTGAGCACACACACACACACACACACTGAGCACACACTGAGCACACACTGAGCACACACACACACACTGAGCACACACACACACACACACACACACACTGAGCACACACACACACACACACACACACACACACACACACACACAGAGAAAACTCACTCTGTTCTCCACTCGTGTTGATCTGCACCATGACCTTTAACCTCTGCGTGCTGGATCCTCTCAGACGCTGCCACGAGCTGTTCACCTTGTCGGCCAGCTTGGCAGAGTCCACGGTCTCCACCAGGAACAGGTTCTTAACACCTGAGAACACAGGTCGCACCTTACACAGCTGTGACCCCCCCCCCATCAAATCCACCCAGAACGTCTGCCTCCATGGATGGCTTCAACCCCTGACCCCTGACCTCTGACCTCTGACCCCTGACCCCTGAGTGTGTTCCAACCGTGCGCGAGTGTGAGGTTCCCTGACACACTCACCCAGGAGTTTGTTGACGTTATTCTTCTGCAGGTGACCGATGAAGTGCCACTTTATGTCCGGACACGAGGACAAAATCTGCAGGACAGAGAAGAAGAGCTCAAAGACCGCCGACGACAAAACACCTTTTTAAATCTGATGTGAAAAATAAGAAATAAACACATTATCATAAATGTGTGAACTTACCAGAGGGTCCGCCGCCTTGTCCACCAGCTCATTGACCTGGTGAGGACACACAGGTGAGGACACACAGGTGAGGACACACAGGTGAGGTTTTCCTCTCCCACAGTCAGAATCAATCTGAGTTGGTTTTACTCACGTAGTTTTCTCCAAAGTTCCTCTGACCCTGTCTGTACGCCTCCACCACCATGTCCGGAGGTTTGGTCTTACTGACAGCGACGAGCCGAGGAGGCACAGCAGGCAGAGTCTGAGACACACACACACACACACACACCAACATGTGAGTCAGTGAACGCATCAGTGTGAGCCTCAGCCTGTCAGGATCAAACTGATGATTTCTGATCAGCTGATCATCTCGGACTCATATCTGCACCTTCACGCGCAACATCCTTGTGGATCAGCGCGTGATGAGACCGAGCTGTCCCAGGTGCAGGTGTGTGTCCGAGCTGAGGAGAGGACACACACAGATCCTCCTAACATGCACATCACGACATCCTCACAGTGTGTGCGTGCTGCAGGCTCCTCCTGCTCCCACGCACATCACGCACAGAGCATGCTGTTATGAAAGTGCAGCCGCTCTCTGCCTCGCTTCCAAAGGTTGAGGTGTTTGGCAGCCTTACATAACGCGTCGTGCCGACGCCGGCTGAGGAGCTCCGTGAGCCGGGCTCCTGAGCAGGATTCTCCCGGGCTGTGGTTACCTTAGGCCGGCGTGCGGCAGCCTGGTTCACCCGCTCCACCACCGACTGCAGCGCCTTTCCAACCTCCTCCGACATTGCTGCTTTCCACATACCGTCAGACGGCGACGACACACACACGTCAAGCAACGTAAAGGAAGGCGTCCCCGATGACGTCAGTAACCTTTCGCAATAAAAGTCCGACTGAAGAAGAAGTAGGTCCTGAGCAGATAGCGCCCCCTGCTGCAGAGTACAGCCACTGCTCAGAACACACCAGGGCTAAATCAGTTTCATCACGTGTCACAGCTGGAGCTCTGCACAGCTGTCAATCAAAGTCACACACACACTCCTCATGTCGTCATGATTCACTGTGACAACACACTTCACTTCATGTGTCCTCGACTCTTCAGAGTTCATCGTCCACACATCATGTCCATGAAACCTGAATTCTAAAGTCTTGAGTTTGTACATTTCTTTTCTGGTCTGGAGTGTCACCCACCTGGGGGAGGGGCTACTGCCCTTTGTGATGTCATGAAGGGAACATCTCCAAACGGCCTGTCTGAGCAGGCAGAAGACGGAGAGGATGGACTTTTCTCCTCATGGGGGGTTTGGAGACAGACTAGAGACACATGTTGAGTCTGTAAACCACAGGTGTCAAACTCCAGTCCTGGAGGGACGGCGTCCTCAGACAGATGTGTCCCTGCTCTAACTCACCTGCTTTAAACCAACGTGTTGTCATCAAGCTCTGCAGAAGCCTGATGACGAGTCACTCACTGGATTCAGCTGCGTCCAAGCAGGGAGACATCTCAGTCTGAGGACGCCGGCCCTCCAGGACTGGAGTTTGACTCCCCTGCTGTAGAGGATTTGAGATCATGTGACTTTTAATATCAGTTTATTTTCTAATTATTAACATCATCATTGACACGTGTAGACATCTTTGTTTCTTGTTGTATGAATGGAAACACATCGCCCTCACACGCCTCCAAAGAATGAGCCGACACAAGTTACAAAGAAAAACTGATTTATTCACAAAATCCAAAAACATTTCAAACTGAAGCTTCTGCTCTGAAAAACTAAAGAAGTCCAAAAACATTTTAAAAAGTCAGACTCTCTCCAACGCCTCCAACATGATGATGCTGTTTCCTCGGATCACCTGGAACAGACCACACACGTTAATCACACACACACACACGTTTAACACACTGTAGATGAGAAAAGGCCGTTGAGGATGCTCGCTGTACTGACCACCATGCCGATGGCGTTCTGTTGACCTCCGGGTCCCATCTCGATGGAGTCGTCGACCACCAGGTTCATGAAGGGATCGAACCCTCGCAGGATGCCCTGAACGTGTCTGCCTCCGTTCAGCTTCACTACAACAACAAATCACAGCGTCACCTGCAGCTCACCTTCAAAAGCATCTCCAACATTGATCCTAGTTTGAGCAGCTTTCTGTAGCTTCAGTGTTTAGCCAGCTCTGCATGTGGTGGACACTGTAGCTTCAGTGTTTAGCCAGCTCTGCATGTGGTGGACACTGTAGCTTCAGTGTTTAGCCAGCTCTGCATGTGGTGGACACTGTAGCTTCAGTGTTTAGCCAGCTCTGCATGTGGTGGACACTGTAGCTTCAGTGTTTAGCCAGCTCTGCATGTGGTGGACACTGTAGCTTCAGTGTTTAGCCAGCTCTGTATGTGGTGGACACTGTAGCTTCAGTGTTTAGCCAGCTCTGCATGTGGTGGACACTGTAGCTTCAGTGTTTAGCCAGCTCTGCATGGGTCTGTAAAGCTTTCTGCGTTCTAACCTCTCTCCATGTTTCATCTCCAACATTGATCCTAGTTTGAGCAGCTTTCTGCTGCTGGAGCTTATTAGAAACATGCAGAGGCTTTTTAGCTCGGGTACAATCACTTCTATCTGAAGCAGTTCCACTGCCCGCTTCCATCGCTGCAACACCTGTTCACCTGATAACTGCTCTCATATCTGGCAAACCCAGGGGCGTCCAAAACGGCCTTCAAAGCCCCGCCTACCTTCTCTGGTCCAATCAGATCCAGAGCATTCAGGAGCAGAATCTAAAGTTAGAAGGAGGACATACTGGCTGCTGCATTGTTGTCAGAGAAGCTTCAACACAGCAGGTTTCCTTCATGATCACACAGGAAGAGAGCAGCTCTCTGATTGGCTGACTGATCACAGAGGAAAAGAGCTGTTTGGTCCTTTCAGACGCTACTCTAACAAGTCCCAAAATAAAAAGTGGGGCTCACTCCTCACAGAGACACCAAGAGATACACACACACACACACATGTATGTCTGTTTTACTCACGTGACAGTTTTTTGTCCATGAACCTGAAAAAGAAAAA
Source organism: Symphodus melops (assembly GCF_947650265.1). Taxonomy (NCBI): domain Eukaryota; kingdom Metazoa; phylum Chordata; class Actinopteri; order Labriformes; family Labridae; genus Symphodus; species Symphodus melops. The sequence continues at coordinate 36,044 of NW_027636706.1, read as the reverse complement.
AAAAAGTTTATGAACAAAACAAACGCATGTTAGCACGTTAGCATGTCTCATTCACTCACAGAGCATTGTTAGCATGTTAGCATGTCTCCTTCACACACAGAGCATTGTTAGCATGTCTCCTTCACACACAGAGCATTGTTGGCATGTCTCCTTCACACACAGAGCATTGTTAGCATGTCTCCTTCACACACAGAGCATTGTTGGCATGTTAGCACGTCTCCTTCACACACAGAGCATTGTTAGCATGTTAGCACGTCTCATTCACACACAGAGCATTGTTAGCACGTCTCCTTCACACACAGAGCATTGTTAGCATGTTAGCACGTCTCATTCACACACAGAGCATTGTTAGCATGTTAGCTGTGTAACATTCAGACTCACTTCTTGAGCTCGGGAGGATGCGCTTTACTCATCTTCTCTTCTCTTTATTCTTCTTCTTCAGGACAAACTGATCGTCTGCTTTTCGTCTCAGCCCGCGGAAGGAGAACGTGCGGAGAAGAACAGGAACTATCCGACGCAACTTCCGGTGTCAGCCTGCTCCTGTTGTGTTCACAGCGCCGCCAAACGGCCTGAAGGACTCACAGCACCAGTTAGGAAACACTGCAGGACTGTCTGGACCATACGGACCCGTTTACTACAGGGACCAGGGACCAGGGACCAGGGACCAGGGACCAGGGACCAGGGACCAGGGACCAGGGACCAGGGAAGGTCAGCGAGCTCACTTCAGGGTTAACTCTGAGCTTTCAGTCCAATGAGGGTCGTTCTCTTCTTGCCTGGCTATATCACCATGGTAACTGATGCTATAAACCTAACCTGCTCCGGAGCAGGTTAAAGCTCCGCCCACTGACCAATCAGATCTTTAGATCATGGAGCTGATGGAGATGTGTCCATCTTGATTTTAACATTATAGTCTGTTAAATGAATGATTATTTTTTTACTCCTATCCTTCAACAGAGACTGAAAAAGCACCAGAACATTTTATTTTAAGATCTACAATGATCTTTTTTTTATTGATGTTTTAGTCAGACAACAGAAATGAGTAAATGATCACAGTTACATGTTACAGCAACTGCCTTGTCTGACATTTACTTTTTCTTCACAAAACAAAAGATGATGAAGCAGATAAAATAAAATACAGATAGAAAAGTTTAGTCCAGCAGCAACGTACAACTCAAGCCAGACCAAGATCTACAATGATCAATATTTTCTTCTTGTTGTTGAATTGTATTTTCATGTTGAATGTCTCCGTGCTGCTCAGAGCTGCAGTTTAAATCTAACTTGTCTCCACTTTAAAGAGTCAACACATTCAGGTCAGAGAGGAAACGAGTTATTACAGTCAGCGACAAATAGAATAAACTGCAGTTTAATACTCTCTGATGTTTCTCTAACTTTAGTCTTTCAGCCTGTTTGTCTTTAACTTATTGATATTATAGTTTGATCAGTTTGTAGATATGATGTGCTGACGGCAGACTCAGGTATGATTGTGATTGGTTAAATGAAGATAACTCCGCCCCTTTATGTGAACCTGCTCTGTGTAACTCTGTGTTGTTGATAAGCAGCATCGTAGGACTGATCATGACCCTCTCTGATGTCAGGGTTAGTGAATCCACCCAGAGAGACCCGGGTACGTTAAACTCACTTTGTAGTCCAGACCCCTGGTCTCCTCCAATCACAGGTCCAGGTTCAATCTAAGAAAGCGTTTGACACTATGGACCATAACATACTCCTGAACAAATTACAAAAATATGGGATAAGAGGTTTTGCTTTTAACTGGATCAAATCCACAAACAGTATGTTAAAATGGGGCGGTACAGATCCATGTGTGGAGTCCCCCAAGGATCGGTGCTGGGACCGGAACTATTCCTATTATACATCAATGATTTGTTCTTGGTTTTCAAAAAGCTTAAATTAGTCCTTTATAATGTAATATATAATGTAATGTATAACGATACAACAATCAGACTGACAGCAAATGATCGAGCTTACAAAAGAAATAAACTGGAAGATTGATTCTGCCAAAACAACTCGTCTCGAAACACGACAAAAACCAAAGTAAATGTAGAAACACCCGTCAAAACAACGGAGCGACTGAAAGAGTCGATGAGCATGTTGGTGTAACGCTCGATCAGCTGGAACCCTCAAGTCAAAGATTTCAGCTCGAATGAATAAATCTAAATATATCAATGACAACAAAGCTTTATATAGTGTAGAGATCTGGGGAAGTGCAGATCAAAGTCATCTTGACCCGCTGTTCAAAAGAAGGCGATAAGATCAATCCAGCTGGAACACACAGATCCATTATTCCTCACATCCAAAAGGATGAAATATGAGGACCTGATTGAACACAAGACGGCTCAGATGATTAAACGCTCGCTGCCTGAAAGTGTACAAAACATGTTCTTCAAATGAGAAGTCCAACCTGAGAGGTCAACAGAACGACCTTGAAAAGCAGGTGGAGCAGCTCTGTGGAATAATCGAGATGAAAACGTGGAACACTTTAAAAAGGTTCACAAAGTTTCTATGATCAGGAGTCGACATGCTGGATGGAGTCTCTCTTCTACTTTAACCAGTTCTACGTTCAAAAAGAATAAAACAGGTGTTTTTAAGGACCAATCAAAGGATTCATTGATTTTGTATTCCTCTCTTTATCATTTGAACGATCACAAGTTAACTGTTTGATCAGTCGGGGTCACATGACTTCACCTTTAGAGCCTTTTATCTGCTGCTCAAATGAACCAATAATCTAACCTGCGGCTCGTCTCCTGCACGCCACCGTCCCTCCCCTACATCCGCTGTGATGACCCAGGACCATGAAGGCCGAGGTCGTCTCCTCTGAGGACGCCCGTGACGACCACGATGACAAAACGCCACATTGACAAAGAAAACACACGCGCACACACCGTGTCATGAAAAAAGTCGACTTTTAATCACGTCATCTAGAAAGTCAAGAAAAAGAGGAAGCTTCAAAAACTTTAAATTAAACACACACACACACACACACACACACACACACACACACACACACACACACACACACACACACACACACACACACACACACTTTGCATAGTGTGAAGACTCCGTCACGTCTTTTTAAACAAAATAAAGATTCTACGTTAAACCCCGAACGCTTCACAGCGAGGCGTGACATCACTTGGACCTTCAGCACGCCATCTCTTGAGTCAGTGCACGTTGACACACCTGGACTAAAATAAAGGTGAGCGAACAGCACACACACCTCCAGCCGTTCTCACATGATTCGTCCTCCGGCCGACCACAGAAGAAGAAGAGAGCGGCGCTCTCCGTGTTTCATGGGATGCTGCGAGAACAATCTAACAAGCTCCGCCCCCTCCCTTCAAGGCATAAAGGTATTTCAGTGTTCAGACGGGGCGTCAGGCTTTGCGGGCCGGGGGGGCGTCGCCCTCCGTGAGGCCGTCCTCCTCCACGCGGGCCCTCAGGTGCTCCTGGCAGTGTTCGAGGAAGGAGTCGAGCGTGGAGAAGCCCTGCTTACAGGGCACGCAGTGGTACAGTCTGTGTCTCTTTAAGCCCCGCCTCTTACTGGTGTCCATGTTGTGTGTGCACACGCTGCAGCGCCGCCGCCGCCTCACAGACGACTGGTGCAGCTCCACGTGCTCCCTGAGCAGAGACTGAGCGGAGAACACCTCTGCACAGGACGGGCAGGGGAACTCTTCCTCTTCTGGCTCCGCCCCTCCTCCTGGCTCCTCCTCCTTCACGCCACACACGTCTGCCTCCGTCACACGTCTCCGACCTCGGAGCAGCTTCCTGGGCCTCCCTGGTCCGGCTCTGACGGTCTTGTTTCCTGCCGAGCTGGACTGGACTGTGTTTGGTCTGTGTTCTGGTTCTTTGGCGCCCCCTTGTGGCGGGGGTTTGTGTTGGATGGCGGTGTAGCTCAGGTCTGAGTGATGTTTGTAGTGCGCTCTCAGGGACAGGTGATGGACGAACACTTTCCCGCACACCTGACACGGGTACGCTCCGGGTCTCCGGCGCCGGACGTGGACCGGTCTGGACTCTCTGCTGACCACCTTCTCTCGGCTGTGTTTCTCCTTCCTGTGCAGGTAGAGCTTCGAGGTGTTCCTGAACACCTGGTCACATGACCGGCAGCTCAGGAGCTTGTTTTTGGATTGTGACCTTTTCATCGGAGCGCCGTTGACCCTGACGTTTGCTCCGCCTTCTCCTCCTTCTTTGGTCTGACGCTCCTCGCCGTGGGTCGTCTGTTTGTGGCGTTGAAGCGCAGTTTGTGTGCGGAAGCTTCTGGAGCAGATTTCACACTCGCTCAGAGCGCGGCTGCTCGCCCCGAGGGGCGTGTCAGATGAGTCAGAGGGGGCGGAGTCTCCCTCTGAACCAGGTGGAGAGTCGTCGGGGAGGTTGCTCACGTCGATGATTGTGGAGGGCGGCTCGCTGCAGCCGGCCTGCTGGTGGTGCAGCAGAGCCTGTTTCTGGCTGAAGCCCCGCCCACATGGAGCACAAGCGTAGGGGCTGGCATCCAGGAGGCGGGGCTGGAGGCGGGGCGATATGTCCTTCAGGTTGACGGGATGACAGGTGGCGGTGTGCAGCGTTAAGGAGGAGCGCAGTGAGAACGCCTGACCACACGAGGCGCAGCGGTGAGGTTTGGGTAACGTGTGCGTCGCCTCCTGATGCTGCAACAGATCCTCTGCGTGAAGGAAGTCCTGGTCACACTCCTGACAGGCGTACGAGGTCACGTGGGGCGTTTCTGGGCGCTGGGTCCGTTGCTGCTTCGTGTCGGCCCGAGCGATGAAGCTGGCGAGCCGGGACAAAGTGTCCGTGGTCGTCTTCGAGCGGCTGAACGACTCTGGAGGCCGCGTGGTGCTCCAGCTGACGCCATCCATCCTCGCTCAGCAACCTGCTGGAGGAGAGAGAGAGACAGAGGGCGAGACAGAGAGAGAGGGCGAGACAGAGAGAGAGAGAGGAGAGACAGGGTGAGAGAGAGACAGAGGGCGAGACAGAGAGAGAGGGCGAGACAGAGAGAGAGAGACAGAGGGCGAGACAGAGAGAGAGAGAGGGAGACACAGATGGTAAAGTCGACCTTCTCTGCTGATTCTCGTTTTTAAACGCTGCGAGCTCAAAGTTAACGCTTCAAGACTCAACGTGACTCGCTGAACCCTCTCACATAGACTCCGCCCTCTCCTGGCAGCCCTGCAGCGTTTGGAGCTGATGACAGGGAAGATATGACCCCCCCGCGTCACAGTGTTTATCTTCCCCCCGCGTGTCACAGTGTTTATCTTCCCCGCGCGTGTCACAGTGTTTATCTTCCCCCGCGTGTCACAGTGTTTATCTTCCCCCGCGTGTCACAGTGTTTATCTTCCCCCCGCGTGTCAGTGTTTAAATTCCCCCCGCGTGTCACAGTGTTTATCTTCCCCCCGCGTGTCACAGTGTTTAAATTCCCCCCGCGTGTCACAGTGTTTATCTTCCCCCCGCGTGTCACAGTGTTTATCTTCCCCCGCGTGTCACAGTGTTTATCTTCCCCCCGCGTGTCACAGTGTTTATCTTCCCCCGCGTGTCACAGTGTTTATCTTCCCCCCGCGTGTCACAGTGTTTATCTTCCCCCGCGTGTCACAGTGTTTATCTTCCCCCCGCGTGTCAGTGTTTAAATTCCCCCCGCGTGTCACAGTGTTTAAATTCCCCCCGCGTGTCACAGTGTTTATCTTCCCCCCGCGTGTCACAGTGTTTATCTTCCCCCCGCGTGTCACCGTGTTTATCTTCCCCTCACGGTGTTGTTTTATTTTAATGGATAGTTTAAGGTCAGGTGTGTCGGAGAAGTATGAACCAATCACAAACAGCAGGTGAACTCGCGCATGCTCTGTCACAGGTGTGATCTGTTTAATGAATCAGCTGTTTGAGCTTCTCCCTTTAAACCTGTAACGATCATTATTATCACGTCTTGTTGGAGTCACGTGAGCAGATCAAAAACACCCGAGCACAGGTAACGGATTAAGCTAATTTAGCAGCAGGTTCTGGAGTTCACTGCGCGGCTAAGAGCAGGCTCCATGTTTGCTAAAGTTAGCTCGATGCTAGCTGAGCTAACGTGCAAAAGGACGAAGATTTGAACGTCACACCTGCGCGCGGCTCTCAGGTGTGACGACTCGCGGGCTCACCTGTTGGATTCACACGGTGTGTCGTGGACTCAGTCCTGTGTAGCATGGCTGCAAAGTGAAAGTTTGTGAGGAGACTTCGCTGAACTCGCTACGTCACTTCCGTCACGTTACGCCACGCCCACTTTAACTACTTCTTTTATTTACGTATCAAACAAACATAAATAAGAGCGGAAAAAAAAATACTGATTAAAAATACAACCTAAAGATTGTAATAATAAATAAATGAAAACAATGACTAAACATTTAAATATAAACCGGAAATAAAATATATCTCTGTCTCCACACTATGGAGCCCCAGAGGTCCAAAATTGCAACACAAACGTCATCTCAAAAATTACTCATTAGAAACATGCAGAGGCTTTTTAGCTCGGGTACAATCACTTCTATCTGAAGCAGTTCCACTGCCCGCTTCCATCGCTGCAACACCTGTTCACCTGATAACTGCTCTCATATCTGGCAAACCCAGGGGCGTCCAAAACAGCCTTCAAAGCCCCGCCTACCTTCTCTGGTCCAATCAGATCCAGAGCATTCAGGAGCAGAATCTAAAGTTAGAAGGAGGACATACTGGCTGCTGCATTGTTGTCAGAGAAGCTTCAACACAGCAGGTTTCCTTCATTTGTTCTTAATTCTTCTTAAAATGTTTCCTGTCCTGCTCACTCTCTACACAGCTCTCTGATTGGTCCGTTCAGATATGAACGTTTGTTTTTATGTCTAATGTCAGGGTGAAAGACACACTTTAAAAAGTCACACGCACACACACAGATGGTCAGTAGTTTAATGTAAACATGTTTGTTTACAGCAGGAAGTGTAAGAAGTCTTCATCAGTCTAACGACTCTAAAACATGTTCGGTTTATTATTGTTAGAACAGGAAGTGAACACACACACCTGTTGACACGAACACAACAGGAAGTGAACACACACCTGTTGACACGAACACAACAGGAAGTGAACACACACCTGTTGACACGAACACAACAGGAAGTGAACACACACACCTGAATGAAGAAACTCAGTTTAAGGCGAGAGAAGGGAAACACAGAGACATTCAACGAGCTGCAGAAAAACACAAACGGCGTGATCAGAAGCTCCGTCGTGCGCCCGCCACCAAACACGTCCAGACTCACGACCAGCTCCCGAACATGAACCAGGACGACCCCGTTTCTGTTTGATTCTACCACGGAGACTCGCCATCATGAGACGGGCGTATACATCGAACACGCCATCATGAGACGGGCGTTTACATCGAACACGCCATCATGAGACGGGCGTTTACATCGAACACGCCATTTCTAATTTCACTGTTTCTAAAGTTCAGAGTTGTAAAATCAGCCGAGAGACGACGTCAGAGTCCGTTTCTTCTTCCCGTGAGGAAACGCAGCCCCGCCTGCCAGCTCCTGTTTGGCGGCACCCTGAAGATCTTTATGGGGGGTCGGGTGGTCTCGCCCCCCACGCACCGAGGCTCCAGTCCTGGTCACATCCCGCTGCACGCTGGATTGTTGACGTGTTCAGGAAGTCTTTTTTCTGCTCTTTGTGTGGCGACGGCGTTATGAAGACGGGCTGAAGAGACGAGCCTGAACATGTGACCTGAAGGAGCGCGATGCAGACACACGCTCGAGTCACTACTTCCGTGTCCGTCCTTCTGGATTCCTCCGTTTGTTTGGGATGGAAGGTGGCGTGCGGCGTTTAGAGGTCAGAGGTCAGCTGATTGAACGGAGCAGGTGATAGGATAAAAAGTCACAGAAGAATCTCATAAAAACAACTTGACAGTGTCACATCTTAAAATGTTCCCTTATTCAACAGCTCATCATCAAACCTTTCAAAATAAAATACCAAGTGTGAAATAAAAGCCTGATGTCACAAACGCTCGGCGTGTTCCTCGCTGAAGAGACGACAGTACTGATGATTGTTCAAACTCTAACAGTCCGTCTCATCGTCTCTACGTGTGCACCATGAACGCACCACCCGTGTGGCGTTCACTGAGCAGAGGAGCCGCGGCGAGCCTGTCTTCGGGTCCCAGCGGCGCCTGAAACGACCCCGTGTGTTGGTGCAGGTTTTATCTCTTGTAGTGACTCGGAGCGTCTGCAAACATGTACTTCAGCCGGTACGCTTCGGCCAGCAGCAGACCCACCTCCTCGTTACCCCAGTGGATTGTGGGAAGGTTCTGCAGCAGCATGAGCAGACCCTGAAGACAAACACACACACACATGGAGTTCATGTTAGACGTGAGGGTCAGGAGGACGCTGTGACCTCACGCCTGGTCGACCCGTGCAGGTGACCCTCTGAGGGGTCGAACCTGTGGACCCGTCCGAGCAGGGCGCAGCACCACAGCTCAGAGACCTGACACCTCTCGAGGGACCGGACCGGGCCACTTGAACCAGCTGACTACTGCCCCCCCACAACAGTTCCCTA
>NW_027636706.1:0-22500 GCF_947650265.1 Symphodus melops | reverse complement strand
GCGTGTCCAGAGGCAGAGCGGCCATCTCAAAGTTCTCCACATCTTCAGCTGCAACCACACACACACACACACACACACACACACACACACACACACACACACACACACACACACACACACACACACACACACACACACACACACACACACACACACACACACACACACACACACACACACACACACTGTTGGCTTTTCTGATTGGCTAGTTTTGTCCTGCAGAAACAAAATGGCGGCCGATGGACTCACTGACAAACTCGGACAGGAAGACGACAAAGAAGGGCGTGACCAGGTCGTTGATGCCCTGAACGTATCCGCTGGCCGGGTGACGGATCGCCCAGATGAACAGGATTCGCTCAAATACCTGACGGGACAAACAGAGGACTCGCTCAGCGCAGCTTCAGACCCTGAACAGGTTCAGGACTGAGCCAGACTCCCCACGTGGTCTGGAACTCTCCTGAAACCAGTCTGGTCTAAATCTGAACGCTGACAGAGGAACAAGACCACCCCCCCCCCCCCCCCCCCGTGCCGTCCTCAGAGGAAGTAACAGATGTGTTAACTCTGACCACACAGGCGCTGAGCGGGGACGCCTCATAGGGACCCACGGCCACGTTACAGAGATGACCCCGTGAATACATGCTGAAGACGCCGTCATCAAACACACGTGGCGCCCTGTGGATGGCGCTCTGTTTAATGGCGCTCTGTGGATGGCGCTCTGTTTAATGGCGCTCTGTTTAATGGCGCCCTGTGGATGGCGCTCTGTTTAATGGCGCCCTGTGGATGGCGCTCTGTTTAATGGCGCCCTGTGGATGGCGCTCTGTATAATGGCGCCCTGTGGATGGCGCCCTGTCTTACCTCCTGCACGGCCGGCTGCTGGAACAGCGGGATCAGAGGATTGGTTCTTGGGATATCGATGTGGATCTGACAGGAAGGAGGACAAACAGAGACATGTGACCATGTGACCTCACACCCGAGGACAGTTTGAGCGGGTGGCGAGCGTTCAGGTGAGACGCTGGTCGCGGCGTTCACCTGTCGGTACGTGTCTTTAAAGTGCTCGTCGGTTCGGGAGTGATAATACTGCTCGATGAAGCCGAAATACTCCTCTCGCTTCCTCTGCAGCACGTGCTCTCTGCGCTCGGCGTTAGCCGGCAGGTAACCCTGAGGAGGAGGAGACAAGGAGGCGAGGAGAGGAGGAGACAAGGAGGCGAGGAGAGGAGGAGACAAGAGAGGAGGCGAGGAGAGGAGGAGACAAGAGAGGAGACAAGAGAGGAGGAGACAAGAGAGGAGGAGAGGAGGAGACAAGAGAGGAGGCAAGGAGAGGAGGAGAGGAGGAGGCAAGAGAGGAGGAGACAAGAGAGGAGGAGACAAGAGAGGAGGAGACAAGAGAGGAGGCGAGGAGAGGAGGAGACAAGGAGGCAAGGAGAGGAGGAGACAAGAGAGGAGGCAAGGAGAGGAGGCAAGAAGAGGAGGAGAGGAGGAGACAAGAGAGGAGGAGACAAGAGAGGAGGAGGCAAGAGAGGAGGAGAGGAGGAGACAAGAGAGGAGGCAAGGAGAGGAGGAGACAAGAGAGGAGGAGAGGAGGAGACAAGAGAGGAGGCAAGGAGAGGAGGAGACAAGAGAGGAGGCAAGGAGAGGAGGAGACAAGAGAGGAGGCAAGGAGAGGAGGAGACAAGAGAGGAGGCAAGGAGAGGAGGAGAGGAGGAGACAAGAGAGGAGGCAAGGAGAGGAGGAGACAAAGAGAGGAGACAAAGAGAGGAGATAAGGAGATAAGGAGGAGTCTTCATCACGTGTACTGAAAGTGAAGGTGTGTGACTTACAGACAGGAGCCTCCATGTGATTGGTCGGACTTCTCGGGGGATTCCTGACCAGCTGTGCTTCCGGAGCTCCTCTGTAAAGACACAAACACTGTCAGTCCTCACGAAGACAAAGACAGCAGAGACCAGATGGACAGTGTCTCTCTCTGTACCCAGGTCAGTGTTGGGACTCGACAGCAGCTGCTTGAACTTGTCCAGTCGGCTCTTCTCTCGCACCGTCATGGGCGGCGCTCCTGACGCGTTCTGGTCGGAGATCCGGGCGACCAGAGGGATGATGGGTCGGACCGGGAGAGACTGCTGCTTCTGTAGCGTGGAGCGAACTGTGGACAGACAGGACGGCGTGAGACTAACCACAGAACAGTGACCATCCCAGTAAAACGTCCAGCCAATCACAGCTTCAGACAGTCCCACTGGCGTTTATCCCCCCCCCCCCCCCTTGCCCCCCCCCCCAGCTGATAGTAAAGCCCAACTAACTCCTGCAGTGTCTCTCTCTCTCTCATACCTGAGGCCGCGCTCAGGTGGGCGTCACTGCTCGATTTGACCACCTTGCTGTTCACGTGATCGAACTCGTCCTCGTCTTCGTCCTGCAGGGGACGAGAGTCTGTCGTGGGAGGGGCCAGTCTGTGTGACAGCTCCGCCCCTTCATCCTGCTGCTGCGTAACGTGACCACATGAGAACACGTGGTTAAAGTCAGACAGGCTCAGAGCTGCTTCATGATTCACCTGGAGCGTTGGATCCACCTGGCTGTGAGACGCCGCCGGGCCCAGGAAGTCCTCGTCCTCCTCGTCGTCGATGTCCCAGGCGTCGTTGGTGCTGCGGGCGAACTCGTGGAAGCTGGACGCCTTCTTCGAGTTGAGATTGTTGAGCTTGGTCTTTGTTTCTTTGGGATACCTGCAGAGAATCAAACTCACAGATCAGACCAACATGGCGTCCTCGTACCGCAGCTCAGAACCACGGGCGCAACAAAGCGTGGACGTGAAGACGGCTGGTCACAGAGGGGGGGCTGCATGCTGTCCGTCCTCAAAGCATGTGCAGGAACAATCAGCCGCAGGACAAGACAGAAAAGACAAGGAAGCATCCGGACGGTGGACACCACATGACACAGTCCACACGGGGGCAGCACTTACGTGCGTCGCAAGCGCGGGTCGAGAGGCGGGTGCTGCGCCCCGTAGACCGGCTGAACACTGTAGGAGGACAAGGGAGACATACTGTCACTGTGCAGAAACCAGACCAGAGGGGGGAGCAGGTCCAGAGGGGATCAGATCCACAGAGGGGATCAGGTCCATGACCAGAGAGGGGATCAGACTCAGTAAACAGCTCAGTGATTGGTGGACAGGTGTCAGCTGGTCGGAGGAGACGCTTTAGTGACTCTTCCTGTGGACTCTGATCTCTCTGAGCCGCCCGACAGCGAGGCGTTCAACTATCAGCAGTCACTCTGAAGAGACCCCCTCCTCAGACCCCCTCTTCTCATAGACCCCCTCCTCAGAGACCTCCTCCTCAGACCCCCTCTCCTCAGACCTGGTTTCACAGACTATGGAGGACCTGGTTTCACAGACTATGGAGGACCTGGTTTCATAGACTTTAAAGGACCTGGTTTCACAGACTATGGAGGACCTGGTTTCACAGACTATGGTAGGGATTAAGACCTGGTGTGTGGTCAGGACCTGCTGACGGCTCTGCAGGATCACCTTATTCAGTCTGTGCTGCTCTCCTGTTCTCTTCTGACCCGGGTCTGGACTATGAAGCAGGACTTAAGGTCAGCGAGGTCGCTTCAGGGTTAACTGAGTTTTCAGTCCTATGAGGGTCTTCAGTATATCGCCATGGCAACTGACCAGCACACCTAACCTGTTCCTGAGCAGGTTAAAGCTCCGCCCACCGACCAATCAGATGAGTTGCTGGTGGAGAGGGGGCGTGTCCCGTCTGATTGTAGTCCTTAAAGGACCAGAATTTAATTTTAAAGGAACCCGTTTGTGTCCTCCACAATCAAGACAGTTTACACAGTTATTGAGCAACGAATGAACCTTTAACATGTGATCAGCTCCTTCTTCAAGCTGATTAATCTCTCTCACACCGGAAATACAAACCACGATGATATGAATAATTAAAACACAGTTTGTAAAGTAATGAGCTGTAATAAACACACAGATATATGACGAGCCGCTTACGGCAGCTTCCCCTCATTATACAACTGTATTATTATTAATATTATTATTATTATTGTTATTATTATTAATATTATTATTATTGTTATTGTTATTGTTATTGTTATTATTATTATTGTTATTGTTATTCAGCATTTATATCACGTTAGCACATTAATAACCGTGTACCTGTCCAGGTAAACATCACCCACCTTCCGTTAGCACATTAATAACCGTGTACCTGTCCAGGTAAACATCACCCACCTTCCGGGAACCTTCACGGTTCTCCTCCAGAAGTGGATCCGGTTATCAGTGGCCATTCTCGGATAAGTCGACCCCCGGCTCCCGGCTCGAGCAGACCATGAGGTATGGCTGTTCCGGAGTCTGGTCCCAGTCTCTTCCTGGTCCCGGTCTCCTCCTGGTCCTGGTCCTGGTCCCGGTCTACCTTCTCTCGGGTTCAGATCGTTTATATTCGGCTTTCAGACGCGACGGTCTCTGATGCGACTACTGGAAGCCGCCATCTTGGAACACACGGAGCGGAGCGCGTGATTGGCGGGAGTGGTCGAGCAGGTGCAGTGGAAGTGACCAATGAGAGGAGGCGAAAGGGTGACGTAGGTTAAGAGATGCTCGTCATCGGTGGAAGAATCAGCAGCTACAAAAAAGAAAAAGAAGTACAAATGATCAGCCAGATCCTTCATCAGAGGAGACCGGAACCGGAAGTCTACCAGGACCAGGCTCGAGGGGCTTTCATCACATCCAGAAGGGAAAAAAAAGAAACCATGAAACATCTTCAAATGAATGATAGTGTGAGGATGAATAAGAAGCCTTTAAACCAGGAGAAGATGACGTCATTCCGTCAGACTATCCAACCAGACAGACAGACAGACAGAGAACACGTGATCAGAAAATAAACTTCACATGGACGCCCTTTAGGTGAAGAAAGCTCCGGGGGATGTGTGTTTGCAGAGGCTCCCACTCTGAGACAGCTGGGATGAATGAAACTCATCCCAGGATTACAAACTGAAGTCAGATTAGTTTATGAAATAATGAAGCTGTTCACTCTCATCTTCACCAAAAGATTAAAAACAGGACGAGCTGATGTTATTGATGAGGACCAGCCTGGTTAGTAGATATGATCGATAATAATGAGGGTTTTAAAAGTCAGTCACCAGTTGATGTTTCCAGTGATTGAACACTTTGGGCAGATAAAACACTTTATAAAGGTAACAGCTGAGTGAAGGGAACACATGGTGGACTCAGACAAGGAGGCCTGATTGTGAATAAGATTTGTGTTTTTGTCAGTTGATCTTGAGTTTGGGGAAATTCCCTCTCCATAAGAAATAAAACTAAACTAAACATACTGCGTGATGCTGCATCAGTCAAAGACATGAAGAATAACAAAGCTGCTGAAACACATCATGAAGACATGCTGTGGAGGTGACCTGTACAGTCCTTTTCTTTTCTTCTTCTTTGCTGCTCACTGAATGTCTTTATGTACATGATTTATGTTATCCTGTTTGTTTATTTCTGAATGTCTGTATGTCTGTAGGTTTAGTTTCTTGTCTGTATGTAAGTTCACACAATAAAAAAAGAAGACGTGTTGAACATCGTACCCTGAGAAGAAGAATTCAGATGAGTGTATTTTGACATTAATGCTCTCTGATCTTGTTTTTAACCGTGAGCTGAACACAGATTTAAGATCAGTTAGTTTGAGAGGAAATCACAGAAATATTTACAAACCACAAACAGGAAGTCTAATCTCAATCCTTGAATCTTTATTTCATGCTTCGTAATACTTCTCTTTTTACCCTCATAAGATGCAGTGACACTATGTGTCCACACGGGGGCAGCACACACACACACACACACACACACACACAGTGATGGGAAGAAGATTTGAAAGTTTCTTTTTCTCCATTCAAATGAAGTCACATTCAGTTTGACTCTCCGTGGCCGCCTGTATTTGAATCCCAGGTGTGCTCCTGTGCTTGTTTGTTTAGGGAAATCACTGCAGCTCCCCACCTGTCCTCCCCCCCCCTCCCCTCCCCTCCCCCGCCTCCAACGAACTCCAACTGACACGCTGCTCCAGGTGAGACCTTCACTGACACGCGGCTCCAGGTGAGACCTTCACTGACACGCGGCTCCAGGTGAGACCTTCACTGACACGCGGCTCCAGGTGAGACCTTCACTGACACGCGGCTCCAGGTGAGACCTTCACTGACACGCGGCTCCAGGTGAGACCTTTAGTCTGGGTCTCAGGTCTCTGTGAGGGTGAGCGGCTCCGTTCACACATTTCTTTGGATTATCAGGATTCATCATGATAGTTTTTTTTCCGGGGAGGTTTTGAGGTTTGCCTGCGGCGGGTCTTGTGACTTTCTGCTTCAGTGTGTGTGTGTGTGTGTGTGTGTGTGTGTGTGTGTGTGTGTGTGTGTGTGTGTGTGTGTGGAGAACAGAGGAGCTTCAGCAGCAGGAGTCACAAGGCAGGACAATGTTGGGGGGGGGGGGGGCGCAACGACCCTGTGCTTTAGCTTTGAACTCTTCCTGTCCTTCTTCATTTATTTAACACGGCACATTGTGACGTCATTATACGTTCAAACCCTGAAAAGACTTGTTTAATTGACGCATCTGTTCGTGCAGACACTGGAGAGCCAGCTCCGTCTCCTCCTGAGAGAACACGGGGACAGTTCAGTCCTTCACTGCGCGTGCACTGATCACTCTAACGCAGTGTGTTCAGAAGAGGTGAGTTTACTAACAGCATCACTTCAATACAGCGTGACGTCATCACAATGTGATTACACTTTCAGCTGTTTCATGTGTGTGTGTGTGTGTGTGTCTGTGTGTGTGTGTGTGTGTGTGTGTGTGTCTGTGTGTGTGTCTGTGTGTGTGTCTGTGTGTGTGTCTGTGTGTGTGTGTGTGTCTGTGTGTGTGTGTGTGTGTGTGTGTGTGTCTGTGTGTGTCTCTGTGTGTGTGTGTGTGTGTGTGTGTCTGTCTGTCTGTGTGTGTGTGTGTGTGTGTTGTCTGTGTGTGTGTGTCTGTGTGTGTGTGTGTGTGTCTGACTGTGTGTGTGTCTGTGTGTGTGTGTGTCTGTCTGTGTGTGTGTGTGTGTGTGTGTGTGTGTCTCTGTGTGTGTGTGTGTGTGTGTGTGTCTCTGTGTGTGTGTGTGTGTGTCTGTCTGTGTGTGTGTGTGTGTTGTCTGTGTGTGTGTGTGTGTGTCTGTGTGTGTGTGTGTCTCTGTGTGTGTGTGTGTCTGTCTGTCTGTGTGTGTGTGTATGTGTGTCTGTGTGTGTGTGTGTGTGTGTGTGTGTGTATGTTGTCTGTGTCTGTGTGTGTGTTGTCTGTGTGTGTGTGTGTCTGTCTGTCTGTGTGTCTGTGTGTGTGTGTGTGTGTGTGTATGTTGTCTGTGTGTGTGTGTGTGTGTGTGTGTGTGTATGTTGTCTGTGTCTGTGTCTGTGTGTGTGTTGTCTGTGTGTGTGTGTGTATGTTGTCTGTGTGTCTGTGTGTGTGTGTGTGTGTCTGACTGGGTGTGTGTCTGTGTGTGTGTGTGTGTGTCTGACTGTGTGTGTGTGTGTGTCTGTGTGTGTGTGTGTGTGTGTGTGTCTCTGTGTGTGTGTGTGTGTGTGTCTGTCTGTGTGTGTGTGTGTGTGTATGTTGTCTGTGTGTGTCTGTGTGTGTGTGTTGTCTGTGTGTGTGTGTCTGTGTGTGTGTGTGTGTGTGTGTGTCTGACTGGGTGTGTGTCTGTGTGTGTGTGTGTGTCTGACTGTGTGTGTGTGTGTGTGTGTGTTGTCTGTGTGTGTGTGTCTGACTGTGTGTGTGTGTGTGTGTGTCTGTGTGTGTGTCTGTCTGTCTGTGTGTGTGTGTGTGTCTGACTGTGTGTGTGTCTGTGTGTGTGTGTGTGTCTGTCTGTCTGTGTGTGTGTGTGTGTGTGTGTGTGTGTGTGTGTGTGTCTGTGTGTGTGTTTCCTCGTCAGGCTCAGGTGATGGTCAGTGACGCTCTCCGTCTGGCGCTCTGCAGGTCGCTCTCAGCTGCTCTCATGAAGGTTCCGGAGAAAGGTAGGACAGGGGGCGTGTCTTAGGTGTCTTTGACCTTTGACCTTTAAACGACTTTCAGCTCCAGCGTGTTCAGTTGGGAGCATGTTGGCGTTGATATGTTTCTGTTGCTTCGTCACATGATCACCTGAGGGTGGAGCCAGCCAATCACAGATCTCCTTAACCTCCAAGTCGGTTCAGAGGGGGACTGAGAGCCGGGCCTGATCCGGACTCAGTCACTGCTGGTCTATAAGGGTCTGGGGGCGGGGCTACCCTGACTCAGATAAACCTTTACAGAACTATACTGTGTTTAAGTTTGAAGTGTTTACATGGAGAAGTCGTGTGTGTGAAAGTACCTGCAGAGCGGCGTCCACACAAACTGACGACAGACTCTGTCGGGTCCATGGGTGCTGCTGTCATGTTGACCTCTGACCTGGAGTTTTGCATTGTGGGAAATGTCAGGGAGACTGGTCTGATGCGGACTGGGGATTCGGACTGAATCCGTACATGAGGGAGTGCAGGAGCGCCACCATGACGACTCAAGGAGTAGTGACGCCGTGCGAGTGACGTGCTCCTCTCCAGCAACCCTACCCATACTGTGGTGAACCCAGCTCCCAGCCCGGGTCCTGGTACGGACTGAGCCCTGGTCCTGGAACGGACTGAACCCTGGTCCTGGTACGGACTGAGCCCTGGTCCTGGTACGGACTGAGCCCGGGTCCTGGTACGGACTGAGCCCTGGTCCTGGTATGGAATGAGCCCTGGTCCTGGTACGGACTGAGCCCTGGTCCTGGTACGGACTGAGCCCTGGTCCTGGTAACGGACTGAACCCTGGTCCTGGTACGGACTGAACCCTGGTCCTGGTACGGACTGAACCCTGGTCCTGGTAACGGACTGAACTCTGGTCCTGGTACGGACTGAACCCTAGCCCTGGTACGAACTGAGCCCTGGTCCTGGTACGGACTGAACCCTGGTCCTGGTACGGACTGACCCCGGGTCCTGGTACGGACTGAGCCCTGGTCCTGGTACGGACTGAGCTCGGGTCCTGGTACGGACTGAACCCTGGTCCTGGTACAGACTGAGCTCGGTTCCTGGTATGGACTGA
Source organism: Symphodus melops (assembly GCF_947650265.1). Lineage (NCBI taxonomy): Eukaryota > Metazoa > Chordata > Actinopteri > Labriformes > Labridae > Symphodus > Symphodus melops. Next base: position 13,418 of record NW_027636706.1, on the reverse strand, counting down.
ACCCTGGTCCTGGTACAGACTGGGCCCTGGTCATGGTACGGACTGAACCCTGGTCCTGGTACAGACTGGGCCCTGGTCATGGTATGGACTGAACCCGGGTCCTGGTACGGACTGAGCCCTGGTCCTGGTACGGACTGAACCCTGGTCTTGGTACGGACTGAGCTCGGTTCCTGGTACGGACTGAGCTTGGTTCCTGGTACGGACTGAACCCTGGTCCTGGTACAGACTGAGCCCGGGTCCTGGTAATGCACTGAACCCTGGTCCTGGGACAGACTGGGCCCTGGTCATGGTACGGACTGAGCCCTGGTCCTGGTACGGACTGAGCCCTGGTCATGGTACGGACTGAGCCCTGGTCCTGGTACGGACTGAACCCTGGTCTTGGTACGGACTGAGCTTGGTTCCTGGTACGGACTGAGCCCTGGTCCTGGTACGGACTGAACCCTGGTCTTGGTACGGACTGAGCTCGGTTCCTGGTACGGACTGAGCTTGGTTCCTGGTACGGACTGAGCCCTGGTCCTGGTACGGACTGAGCCCTGAGCCCTGGTCCTGGTACGGACTGAGCCCTGGTCATGGTACGGACTGAGCCCTGGTCCTGGTACGGACTGAGCCCTGGTCATGGTACGGACTGAGCTCGGTTCCTGGTACGGACTGAGCTTGGTTCCTGGTACGGACTGAACCCTGGTCCTGGTACAGACTGGGCCCTGGTCATGGTACGGACTGAGCCCTGGTCCTGGTACGGACTGGGCCCTGGTCATGGTATGGACTGAACCCGGGTCCTGGTACGGACTGAGCCCTGGTCCTGGTACGGACTGAACCCTGGTCTTGGTACGGACTGAGCTCAGTTCCTGGTACGGACTGAGCTTGGTTCCTGGTACGGACTGAACCCTGGTCCTGGTACAGACTGAGCCCGGGTCCTGGTAATGCACTGAACCCTGGTCCTGGTACAGACTGGGCCCTGGTCATGGTACGGACTGAGCCCTGGTCCTGGTACGGACTGAACCCTGGTCTTGGTACGGACTGAGCTTGGTTCCTGGTACGGACTGAGCCCTGGTCCTGGTACGGACTGAGCCCTGGTCATGGTACGGACTGAGCTCGGTTCCTGGTACGGACTGAGCTTGGTTCCTGGTACGGACTGAACCCTGGTCCTGGTACGGACTGAACCCTGGTCCTGGTACGGACTGGGCCCTGGTCATGGTACGGACTGAGCCCTGGTCCTGGTACGGACTGAGCCCTGGTCCTGGTACGGACTGAACGCCGTCACACTCGCCCCTCGCCGCTCTGCTGGGTCCTGGGAGGATGAATCATGTGACCATGCCGGGTTTCATCTGCATGGTCACAGCTAGCATGTTTTATTTGTTTGTGCGTCACGGAGCAGAGAGAGCGAGGACGATCTCCTTCTTTACCTCTGAGTCCTTATCACCGTGCTTATTATGGATTCACACACACACACACACACACACACACACATTCACACACACACATTCACACACACTTAGACCCTCACACACACACACACACACACACACACACATTCCAATCGACACAGTCGGTTTAGTTTTGTGAGAGGTGGTGTGTTTGTATTTGCATCCCTGTGTGTGTGTGTGTGTGTGTGTGTGTGTGTGTGTGTGTATATGTGTGTGTGTGTGAGTGTATATGTGTGTGTGTGAGTGAGGGTTTAAGTGTGTGTGTGTTTGTGTGTATATGTGTGTGTGTGTGTGTGTGTGTGTATGTGTGTGTGTGTGAGTGTATATGTGTGTGTGTGAGTGAGGGTTTAAGTGTGTGTGTGTTTGTGTGTATATGTGTGTGTGTGTGTGTAATGTGTGTGTGTGTGTGTAATGTGTGTGTGTGTGTGTGTGTCAGTGTGTATATGTGTGTGTGTGTGTGTGTGTGTGTGTGTCTGTGTGTGTGTGTATATGTGTGTGTGTGTGTGTGTGTGTGTGTGTGTGTGTGTGTGTGTGTGTGTACATGTGTGTGTACATGTGTGTGTGTGTGTGTGTGTGTGTGTGTGTGTGTGTGTGTATGGACTGGATGCTATTTGACCACGTGTGTTGTGTTTTATGAGATGAGCAGCTTTAATGAGTCTGTCAGCAGTAAATGGGCTCTGATTTGTAGCACAGCTGTCGCTGCACTCTGATCAACTCAGGCCTTCTGCAGACACACACACACGCACACACACACACACACACGCACACACACATACACACACACACACACACACACACGCACACACGTGTGGGTCTCATGTTGCATGCTATTGATACAGAAAGTCACACAGTGGATGTGAAGTTGAATCAGAGAAGAGTTGGAGCTGTGAGGAAGGTAAACGTCTCTCCTCTCACTCAGACAGGTACAGGTACAGGTGAGGGGCAGGTATAGGTGAGGGGCAGGTACAGGTGAGGGGGTAGGTACAGGTGTAGGTGAGGGGCAGGTACAGGTGAGGGGGTAGGTACAGGTGCAGGTATAGGTACAGGTGCAGGTGAGGGGCAGGTACAGGTGCAGGTGCAGGTGAGGGGCAGGTACAGGTGCAGGTGAGGGGCAGGTACAGGTGCAGGTACAGGTGCAGGTGAGGGGCAGGTACAGGTGCAGGTACAGGTGAGGGGGCAGGTACAGGTGCAGGCACAGGTGCAGGTACAGGTGCAGGTACAGGTGCAGGTACAGGTGAGGGGGCAGGTACAGGTACAGGTGCAGGTACAGGTGAGGGGGCAGGTGCAGGTACAGGGGAAGGTATAGGTGAGGGGCAGGTACAGGTGTAGGTGAGGGGCAGGTACAGGTGAGGGGGCAGGTGCAGGTGAGGGGGCAGGAACAGGTACAGGTGCAGGTACAGGTGCAGGTGAGGGGCAGGAACAGGTGCAGGTACAGGTGCAGGTACAGGTGCAGGTACAGGTGCAGGTGAGGGGCAGGTGCAGGTGAGGGGCAGGTGCAGGTGAGGTGCAGGTACAGGTACAGGTGCAGGTACAGGTACAGGTGCAGGTACAGGTGCAGGTACAGGTACAGGTGCAGGTGAGGGGGCAGGTGCAGGCACAGGTACAGGTACAGGTGCAGGTACAGGTGCAGGTGCAGGTGAGGGGCAGGTACAGGTGCAGGTACAGGTGCAGGTACAGGTACAGGTGCAGGTGAGGGGCAGGTACAGGTGCAGGTACAGGTGCAGGTACAGGTGAGGGGGCAGGTACAGGTGCAGGCACAGGTGCAGGTACAGGTACAGGTGCAGGTACAGGTGAGGGGGCAGGTACAGGTGCAGGTACAGGTACAGGTGGAGGTGAGGGGGCAGGTGCAGGCACAGGTGCAGGTACAGGTGCAGGTACAGGTACAGGTGCAGGTGAGGGGGCAGGTGCAGGCACAGGTACAGGTACAGGTGCAGGTACAGGTGCAGGTGAGGGGCAGGTGCAGGTGAGGGGCAGGTGCAGGTACAGGTGCAGGTACAGGTACAGGTACAGGTGCAGGTGAGGGGGCAGGTGCAGGCACAGGTGCAGGTACAGGTACAGGTACAGGTGCAGGTGCAGGTGAGGGGCAGGTACAGGTGCAGGTACAGGTGCAGGTACAGGTGCAGGTGCAGGTACAGGTGCAGGTGAGGGGCAGGTACAGGTACAGGTGCAGGTACAGGTGCAGGTGAGGGGCAGGTACAGGTGCAGGTACAGGTACAGGTGCAGGTACAGGTGCAGGTGCAGGTGAGGGGCAGGTGCAGGTGAGGGGCAGGTGCAGGTGAGGGGCAGGTGCAGGTGAGGGGCAGGTGCAGGTGAGGGGCAGGTACAGGTGCAGGTGCAGGTGAGGGGCAGGTGAGGGGCAGGTACAGGTACAGGTGCAGGTACAGGTGCAGGTACAGGTGCAGGTACAGGTACAGGTGCAGGTACAGGTGCAGGTGCAGGTGAGGGGCAGGTACAGGTGCAGGTACAGGTGCAGGTGCAGGTGAGGGGCAGGTGAGGGGCAGGTGAGGGGGCAGGTGAGGGGGCAGGTGAGGGGCAGGTGCAGGTGAGGGGCAGGTGAGGGGGCAGGTGAGGGGCAGGTGCAGGTGAGGGGCAGGTACAGGTGCAGGTGCAGGTGAGGGGCAGGTGAATGATGGTGAGACGGTTTGTCTGAGGCTCTTTAGATGATGAAGCTGCAGCAACATGTTTCTGATGAGTCCGAATGATTCAAGCTGACTGCGTGACAGACATGAGAGTGTGTGAAGCGTGTGAAGCGTGTGAAGCGTGTGAAGCGTGTGAAGCGTGTGAAGCATGCATGTGCTCAGAGAGGACGGCGTGCTCATTTGCATAAAGTCATCCAGAGTTTTTTATGCTGGTGACTTCAGACGTTTGCGATGTGTTTCATGTGAGTGCTCATATGGTGATGACGATAACAGCTCACACGCTGAATTACAAACACTCCGTGTTTCCTGGACGCGAACACGCCATGGTCACGCAGAAGGTCGACCTTAGGTACGCTCGGCTCCTGCACGAGAGACGATGACTCTGCTGGTTTCTTTCTGTTTCATTCAGAGACGTACTGAAGGGTTCAGACTCTGAGGTCTCCAGGCTGGGATGTAGTTCTCACTGCTCACCAGCAGGTGTCACTGTTGCAGAGTGTTTCCAGCGTCTCTTCTGCTCAGTTCAGAGGAGAAACGATAGAAGCGTGCTGCGTGGCCCCGTGGTCACGGCGTTCGCTCTGAAGGTGTAACAGGTGAGCACGTCAACATTAACCCCGCGTGAACACACAGTTTGTGAAGTTTAGTATGAAATGACTTCTCCTCTTCGTCTCTCTCTGTTCATTTATTCGCCTCATGCCCGCTGCACCTTGTTGACTTCAGCCTCATTAGGACGCCAAATGAATATGACGAGTTGTGACATTAGGCTACAGCTGGAACAAATGTGCCAGCCGCTCACTCTCAGGCCTGGCCAATTTCAGTCTCTCTCTCACACACACACACACACACACACACACACACACACACAGTTCTTGCTGGGGTTGATGGGTTTGCAACAATATTGGGAATGTAGATGTGCCTGTGTTTTGAATTGGATTGCACGCTTTGATGCAGAGACAGATTGTAAACTGTGATTTTATTAAATCCTTCATTAGGATTCATCAGAGAGATTGGATCAGAAAAAGGTCACCGTGCAGATGTGCCCCCCCCCCCTCGCTCCCCCCCCCCCTCCCTGTCAGTAAAGCATGGGGGGGGGGGCTCTCTCACCCATCTTTCTCTCTCCTCCCTCGCTACCTCTCACCCGAAACAAATTTGCGATGAAAATGGGGGAAAATGATTATCATGGGCCTGCTGGAGACGCACAAGGTGAAAGTGACATGACATTATCCCCCCCCCCCCCCACTTCCCCCCCCCCCCTGCACCCCTCACAGCCTTCTCGGCTGGCGCCAGTGGGACGCCCGTGCCACAAATCATTTGTATACTCTCATTTCTGTGAGCGGGCCGCCGCGTTGCTTACTGCTTAGCGAGCAGATGACTTTCAGAGAGAGGAGCGAATTGGGTGGGAGGGGGTGGGGGTGGGGGGGGGGGGGGGTGGGGGGGGTGGGGGGGGTGGCAATTTGCCGGCGTGCGGGGACGTCTGCGGGAGTTGGATCTAAAATTGAGAGGGAAATTGTGTGCGCCATATGTCAAGTTCTGCAAAGGAGGTTTTCATTGTGTACCTCCATATACTGTGTGTTTGTGTGTGTGTGTGTGTGTGTGTGTGTGTGTGTGTGTGTGTGTGTGTGTGTGTGTGTGTGTGTGTGTGTGTGTGTGTGTGTGGGTTGTTTATTGAATCACCTTCACTATTGTCTGCATTCTCAACTATTATCCCCCCCCCCTTCACTACATGGAGAGGGGAAAATCTGCACACATATAGCTACTGTTTGGTCATCTTTGTCTACACACACACACACACACACACACACACACACACACACACACACACACACACACACACACACCCCTCCCCCACCCTGCCCAGTGTGAGACATCATGATTCTTCTGGTACACTGAATACATTCTCCATGCAGGCTGAGAACATGTGACACCACCGCATCACACACACACACACACACACACACACACACACACACACACACACACACACACACACACACACACACACAGAGTCATAAACACACCTAGAAGTTCATTCTTAGATTCACCTTTATGTGCACACACATTACTGAACGTATGTGTGCGTCTTGCACTTATACACACACAAACATTACCTTCAACAAAAACAGCCTCTCTCATCTCAGCACACACACACACACACACACACACACACACACACACACACACACACACACACAGACGCTGTGGCACAGTAACCTGCAGAGGAACCCGCTCGCTCCGCCTGCTGCTGTCACTGGGCCGCTGCTTTCAGGAAACACATGCAGTATTCATGCTCAGTCCCGGCGAGAGGCGGGCGGGAGGTTAAAACACGGTGGAAGCAGCGCAGCAGGCGTCATGCACACAGACGCTGCTGCTGTGTGAGAGCAGCAGAGACGCTGCTGTGTTTCATTCTCTGACTTTTGACCTCCGCTCGCTCCGTGTCGTTTCACGTCTTCTTGTATCAGGAGTTTGTACGCCACCTCCTCACGCTCCACTTCCTGCTTTGAAAAATAGGTCCATGTCTCGTTCCTACCCCAAAGGCTGTCTGTGGACTGTCTCACACACACACACACACACACACACACACACTCCCTGTGACCCACATTCATCAGACCCCCCCCCCCCCCCCGTGGGGTCTCCAGGGAGGCTCGGGTTAGGGAGTTGATCCCCCAGCATGATGCTCCCTGGATCAGTGTAAACTCAGAGTCTTAACCTCCGTCTGACATGACTCTCCACGCCATCCATCCCGACGGCGCTCTGAGTGTCCACAAACCGACAGCGACTTGAGTCAAACTACATTTCCCAAGAAGCCCTTCAAGCTTCAATCAGCTTTAGAAATAATCAAAATAGACGAGCGTGTTGAGCTCTGTCGGCTTCATCCTGTTATCGAACGAGTCGGCAGCTTGTCATGATCCCTGCCGATGACCATTTATTGATCTCTAAACGTCCAATCAACAATCAGATCAAACATTTCATCTTCCTGATCCTTCCCACCTGTCAGCATGGTGTCGCTCCCTCAGTGAACTTCAGACCTCACAGGAAGTTACGGCCCGAGCAGCAGCGACGCTGCGAGTTGTTAAACGCTGGCTACAGCAGACTTCACATGATTGGTCGTCGAGCTCGTGTCTCCGGATGTTGTTAGAATAACGAGGTGAGATTCAGCTGAAGGCCGCGTCGGTTATTCGACTCTGACTTTTCAAACGAGTCGACTTTATTTCCAACAGTCAGAATGAAGAGTGAGGCTCGTCATCAAACACAGAAACCTTTCAAACAAACGTCTGCGGCTTGATCAGAGCGCCGTGTTCGCGCCGTGTGCGCGCCGTGTTCGCGCCGTGTTCGCGCCGTGTTCACGCCGTGTTCGCGCCGTCTCTTCGACAGAGAGCCTCAGCTGACTCTGTGATAACGCACGTTTGTGTCTCAGAGTTTTGTGAGGTGAAGAGTTCTTTCCAAACTTGGACACAGTCACAGTTTGTGTGTGAGCTCATTGTGGATGTGCAGCGTCTCTCCCCGCAGCACACGCTGTTTTTACCGCCTCTTTGTGAGCGCTCAGGTGTCACACAGAGTTGTCTTGTTTTGCCACAGAGCTCCACTTGTGACACATTTTTGAACGGAGTCAGAGAAAGCCACTTTGATAGTGCAGTCTTTAGCTCGCCGCTTCCTTTCTCAGACCAGGTGGGCTCCATTGAGAGGGAAATGTCTTCTTGGAGGGAGTAAGTTTGTAACTCATGAACGGGACAGCTTTGAACGCTCGCAGGCTGCAGAGCGAGGACGTTTGTAGACACTGAGCTCTTTGCCGTGTCGCTCTTCAGCCCTCATGAATAATTCTGCGGCGCGGCGTGTCACTGTCGCTGCTGTTGTTGTTGTTGTCGGCTGTGGTGTCACTCCTGTCTGAGAGAGACAGAGGACTCTTTACACTTCAGTCTCCTCTGCACTTCCTCTTTCATTCACAGCGAGAGGAAGCAGCCGCGTGTGTGTGTGTGTGTGTGTGTGTGTGTGTGTGTGTGTGTGTGAATAAGTGCCTGTTTGTGATGGTTTAAAGCAGAGAGGAGAGGGGCGGAGGTCCAACGTGAGGATGAGTCTTGTTTTTTTCTTCAAAACTTTGTTATAGTTTTATTCAAACTGTTTTATAGTTTGACAAGTTTTCCTCCGTCGCTGCAGGTTACATGAAAGCTTGATGAGTCATTTCATTGAACAGTGTAATCCATGTTATTATTTGCACTTTAATGTAGTGGGACTATATATAGAGTTAATGTAGTGGACTATATAGTGAGTTAATGTAGTGGACTATATAGTGAGTTAATGTAGTGGACTATATATAGAGTTAATGTAGTGGACTATATATAGAGTTAATGTAGTGGACTATATATAGAGTTAATGTAGTGGACTATATATAGAGTTAATGTAGTGGACTATATATAGAGTTAATGTAGTGGACTATATATAGAGTTACTGTAGTGGACTATATATAGAGTTAATGTAGTGGACTATATATAGAGTTAATGTAGTGGACTATATATAGAGTTAATGTAGTGGACTATATATAGAGTTAATGTAGTGGACTATATATAGAGTTACTGTAGTGGACTATATATAGAGTTAATGTAGTGGACTATATAGTGAGTTAATGTAGTGGACTATATATAGAGTTACTGTAGTGGACTATATATAGAGTTAATGTAGTGGACTATATATAGAGTTAGTGTAGTGGACTATATATAGAGTTAATGTAGTGGACTATATATAGAGTTAATGTAGTGGACTATATAGTGAGTTAATGTAGTGGACTATATATAGAGTTAATGTAGTGGACTATATATAGAGTTAATGTAGTGGACTATATAGTGAGTTAATGTAGTGGACTATATAGTGAGTTAATGTAGTGGACTATATAGTGAGTTAATGTAGTGGACTATATAGTGAGTTAATGTAGTGGACTATATAGAGAGTTAATGTAGTGGACTATATAGAGAGTTAATGTAGTGGACTATATATAGAGAGTTAATGTAGTGGACTATATAGAGAGTTAATGTAGTGGACTATATATAGAGTTAATGTAGTGGACTATATAGTGAGTTAATGTAGTGGACTATATAGAGAGTTAATGTAGTGGACTATATATAGAGTTAATGTAGTGGACTATATAGAGAGTTAATGTAGTGGACTATATAGAGTTAATGTAGTGGACTATATAGTGAGTTAATGTAGTGGACTATATAGAGAGTTAATGTAGTGGACTATATATAGAGTTAATGTAGTGGACTATATAGAGAGTTAATGTAGTGGACTATATAGAGAGTTAATGTAGTGGACTATATAGTGAGTTAATGTAGTGGACTATATATAGAGTTAATGTAGTGGACTATATATAGAGTTAATGTAGTGGACTATATAGAGAGTTAATGTAGTGGACTATATAGAGAGTTAATGTAGTGGACTATATAGTGAGTTAATGTAGTGGACTATATATAGAGTTAATGTAGTGGACTATATAGAGAGTTAATGTAGTGGACTATATAGTGAGTTAATGTAGTGGACTATATAGAGAGTTAATGTAGTGGACTATATATAGAGTTAATGTAGTGGACTATATAGAGAGTTAATGTAGTGGACTATATATAGAGTTAATGTAGTGGACTATATAGAGAGTTAATGTAGTGGACTATATAGTGAGTTAATGTAGTGGACTATATAGTGAGTTAATGTAGTGGACTATATAGAGAGTTAATGTAGTGGACTATATAGAGAGTTAATGTAGTGGACTATATAGAGAGTTAATGTAGTGGACTATATATAGAGTTAATGTAGTGGACTATATAGAGAGTTAATGTAGTGGACTATATATAGAGTTAATGTAGTGGACTATATAGAGAGTTAATGTAGTGGACTATATAGAGAGTTAATGTAGTGGACTATATAGTGAGTTAATGTAGTGGACTATATAGAGAGTTAATGTAGTGGACTATATAGTGAGTTAATGTAGTGGACTATATAGAGAGTTAATGTAGTGGACTATATAGTGAGTTAATGTAGTGGACTATATAGAGAGTTAATGTAGTGGACTATATAGAGAGTTAATGTAGTGGACTATATAGAGAGTTAATGTAGTGGACTATATAGAGAGTTAATGTAGTGGACTATATATAGAGTTAATGTAGTGGACTATATAGAGAGTTAATGTAGTGGACTATATAGTGAGTTAATGTAGTGGACTATATAGAGAGTTAATGTAGTGGACTATATATAGAGTTAATGTAGTGGACTATATAGAGAGTTAATGTAGTGGACTATATAGAGAGTTAATGTAGTGGACTATATAGTGAGTTAATGTAGTGGACTATATAGAGAGTTAATGTAGTGGACTATATATAGAGTTAATGTAGTGGACTATATAGAGAGTTAATGTAGTGGACTATATAGAGAGTTAATGTAGTGGACTATATAGTGAGTTAATGTAGTGGACTATATATAGAGTTAATGTAGTGGACTATATAGAGAGTTAATGTAGTGGACTATATAGAGAGTTAATGTAGTGGACTATATAGTGAGTTAATGTAGTGGACTATATATAGAGTTAATGTAGTGGACTATATAGAGAGTTAATGTAGTGGACTATATAGAGAGTTAATGTAGTGGGACTATATAGAGAGTTAATGTAGTGGACTATATATAGAGTTAATGTAGTGGACTATATAGAGAGTTAATGTAGTGGACTATATAGTGAGTTAATGTAGTGGACTATATAGTGAGTTAATGTAGTGGACTATATATAGAGTTAATGTAGTGGACTATATAGAGAGTTAATGTAGTGGACTATATAGAGAGTTAATGTAGTGGACTATATATAGAGTTAATGTAGTGGACTATATAGAGAGTTAATGTAGTGGACTATATATAGAGTTAATGTAGTGGACTATATAGAGAGTTAATGTAGTGGACTATATAGAGAGTTAATGTAGTGGACTATATAGTGAGTTAATGTAGTGGACTATATAGAGAGTTAATGTAGTGGACTATATAGTGAGTTAATGTAGTGGACTATATAGAGAGTTAATGTAGTGGACTATATAGTGAGTTAATGTAGTGGACTATATAGAGAGTTAATGTAGTGGACTATATAGAGAGTTAATGTAGTGGACTATATAGTGAGTTAATGTAGTGGACTATATAGAGAGTTAATGTAGTGGACTATATATAGAGTTAATGTAGTGGACTATATATAGAGTTAATGTAGTGGACTATATAGTGAGTTAATGTAGTGGACTATATAGAGAGTTAATGTAGTGGACTATATATAGAGTTAATGTAGTGGACTATATAGAGAGTTAATGTAGTGGACTATATAGAGTTAATGTAGTGGACTATATAGTGAGTTAATGTAGTGGACTATATAGAGAGTTAATGTAGTGGACTATATATAGAGTTAATGTAGTGGACTATATAGAGAGTTAATGTAGTGGACTATATAGAGAGTTAATGTAGTGGACTATATAGTGAGTTAATGTAGTGGACTATATAGAGAGTTAATGTAGTGGACTATATATAGAGTTAATGTAGTGGACTATATAGAGTTAATGTAGTGGACTATATAGAGAGTTAATGTAGTGGACTATATAGAGAGTTAATGTAGTGGACTATATATAGAGTTAATGTAGTGGACTATATAGAGAGTTAATGTAGTGGACTATATAGAGAGTTAATGTAGTGGACTATATAGAGAGTTAATGTAGTGGACTATATAGAGAGTTAATGTAGTGGACTATATAGAGAGTTAATGTAGTGGACTATATATAGAGTTAATGTAGTGGACTATATAGAGAGTTAATGTAGTGGACTATATAGTGAGTTAATGTAGTGGACTATATAGTGAGTTAATGTAGTGGACTATATATAGAGTTAATGTAGTGGACTATATAGAGAGTTAATGTAGTGGACTATATAGAGAGTTAATGTAGTGGACTATATAGTGAGTTAATGTAGTGGACTATATAGAGAGTTAATGTAGTGGACTATATATAGAGTTAATGTAGTGGACTATATAGAGAGTTAATGTAGTGGACTATATAGAGAGTTAATGTAGTGGACTATATAGTGAGTTAATGTAGTGGACTATATAGAGAGTTAATGTAGTGGACTATATAGTGAGTTAATGTAGTGGACTATATAGAGAGTTAATGTAGTGGACTATATAGTGAGTTAATGTAGTGGACTATATAGAGAGTTAATGTAGTGGACTATATAGAGAGTTAATGTAGTGGACTATATAGAGAGTTAATGTAGTGGACTATATAGAGAGTTAATGTAGTGGACTATATAGTGAGTTAATGTAGTGGACTATATAGAGAGTTAATGTAGTGGACTATATATAGAGTTAATGTAGTGGACTATATAGAGAGTTAATGTAGTGGACTATATAGTGAGTTAATGTAGTGGACTATATAGTGAGTTAATGTAGTGGACTATATAGAGAGTTAAGTAGTGGACTATATAGAGAGTTAATGTAGTGGACTATATAGAGAGTTAATGTAGTGGACTATATATAGAGTTAATGTAGTGGACTATATAGAGAGTTAATGTAGTGGACTATATAGAGAGTTAATGTAGTGGACTATATAGAGAGTTAATGTAGTGGACTATATAGAGAGTTAATGTAGTGGACTATATAGAGAGTTAATGTAGTGGACTATATAGAGAGTTAATGTAGTGGACTATATAGTTGAGTTAATGTAGTGGACTATATAGAGTTAATGTAGTGGACTATATAGAGAGTTAATGTAGTGGACTATATATAGAGTTAATGTAGTGGACTATATAGAGAGTTAATGTAGTGGACTATATAGAGAGTTAATGTAGTGGACTATATAGTGAGTTAATGTAGTGGACTATATATAGAGTTAATGTAGTGGACTATATAGAGAGTTAATGTAGTGGACTATATAGAGAGTTAATGTAGTGGACTATATAGTGAGTTAATGTAGTGGACTATATATAGAGTTAATGTAGTGGACTATATAGAGAGTTAATGTAGTGGACTATATAGAGAGTTAATGTAGTGGACTATATAGTGAGTTAATGTAGTGGACTATATATAGAGTTAATGTAGTGGACTATATAGAGAGTTAATGTAGTGGACTATATAGAGAGTTAATGTAGTGGACTATATAGAGAGTTAATGTAGTGGACTATATATAGAGTTAATGTAGTGGACTATATAGAGAGTTAATGTAGTGGACTATATAGTGAGTTAATGTAGTGGACTATATAGAGAGTTAATGTAGTGGACTATATATAGAGTTAATGTAGTGGACTATATAGAGAGTTAATGTAGTGGACTATATAGAGAGTTAATGTAGTGGACTATATAGAG
>NW_027636707.1:0-10742 GCF_947650265.1 Symphodus melops | reverse complement strand
GAAACCTTCTGATGTGGCAGATCTTATATCCGTGTTTACCCCACAGGTGCTGCGGGGCGGAGCCAAGCCCATGTACATCGACCCCCAGAAGCTCCCCGGCGTGGTCCCAGGTGACCCACGCCGTCCGATCCCGGTCCTCTCCTCACCAAACAGAACGCACGAAGCCGCGGAGTCGGCGTCAAAGCGGAAGACGAGAGATCGAGAGCCGTCTGGGTTTTTCACTCGGATGCTGCCACGCCCCTTCACCCGTGCGCTGGAGACCCTGTTCGGAGGTCGCAGGAAGGGGGAGCTGAGCGGCAGAGGCGGCGACGCAGAGTTCTTCGGGCCTCACGGGCTTCTGGGGGAGGTTTGGGACGACGAGATGTCCAGCAGCATGCTGGGAAACAGACTGAGGAAGGTGGTGCAGAACTATCAGGTGAGATTTAAGAAAGGTGGTGCTGATCCCGGATCCGTCCGTCACCTTCTCGCCGTCTCTGATCTTTTCTTCCCAGGCGATGAATAAGTACGGCGTGGAGCTGTCCGGTCCCGGCGCCGCGCCCAGCAGACACAAGCTGAGCGGCCAGCAGCTTCTCTGCCAGCTGAAGGACAAGGTGGAGGTCACCACGTTGACGCCTGAACTTTCGCCGTTCTCGTCGCTGCCGTGGGCCGCCCAGCTGCCGCCTCAGCCTCTGGCGTCCGACCTGGGACCGTACAAGAGCTGCGCCGTGGTGTCGTCGGCGGGGTCGCTCCGCAACTCCGGACTGGGCAGAGAGATCGGTGAGACCAGAGTCCAGGTGGAGGGGGAGGAGTCAGGGGCGGGCTAACTGTGATTGACAGCCCTGACCATATGAGTGCTGTGATCATCTGATCTGTGACCTCCTAAGCCCCCCTCATTTTTGGCCACGCCCACTTTAACCCTAATCTGCACTCTCAAACATTGAGCTAATGTGTTCTTCAGTATGACGCCTTTTGTTCCTGTTGCCGTGGTAACAAATAGAAACTCGTCTTGATCTCACTCTGTTTTCAAACATTTCAGACTCCCATGAGGCCGTGCTGCGTTTCAACGCCGCCCCAACCACCGGCTACGAGAAGGATGTCGGCTCCAAAACGACGATACGCCTCATTAACTCCCAGGTAACGGAAACACGTGGACGTGTGGCGGCGCCCCGGGAGTCAGACAAGCTTCAGGTGGTCAGAGAGGTCAAACAAAGGAACCGGACACTTCGGAGCACGTGATCCTGTCCCGGGGTGTTTGGCGCCGCTCAGGAAGGTTCAGGCTCCTCCCTGCAGCTGGTGGTCATGTCATCACTTTGAGCTCCTTGACTTCAGTCAGCGTCCCTGAAATGACCTGGAGAGGAGTGTTTCCTGCGTGTTAACAGGTTTTTTACCTGTGTTTCAGGTGATGGCGTCTGATGACCATCGCTTCCTGTCCAGCTCTCTGTACAGCTCAGGAGCTCTGGTGGCCTGGGACCCCGCCCCCTTCTCTGCTGACCTCACTCAGGTGACATTTACATCACACAGCACGGAGGAGAGTTTCACTTTTAGAGGCCTCGACGTCGACATGACGAATTAAAGATTAGAAACGTCTTTTAGATTCTCCTGAATGCTCTGGATTTGATTGGACCAGAGAAGGTAGGCGGGGCTTTGAAGGCCGTTTTAGACGCCCCTGGGTTTGCCAGATATGAGAGCAGTTATCAGGTGAACAGGTGTTGCAGCGATGGAAGCGGGCAGTGGAACTGCTTCAGATAGAAGTGATTGTACCCGAGCTAAAAAGCCTCTGCATGTTTCTAATAAGCTCCAGCAGCAGAAAGCTGCTCAAACTAGGATCAATGTTGGAGATGAAACATGGAGAGAGGTTAGAACGCAGAAAGCTTTACAGACCCATGCAGAGCTGGCTAAACACTGAAGCTACAGTGTCCACCACATGCAGAGCTGGCTAAACACTGAAGCTACAGTGTCCACCACATGCAGAGCTGGCTAAACACTGAAGCTACAGTGTCCACCACATGCAGAGCTGGCTAAACACTGAAGCTACAGTGTCCACCACATGCAGAGCTGGCTAAACACTGAAGCTACAGTGTCCACCACATGCAGAGCTGGCTAAACACTGAAGCTACAGTGTCCACCACATGCAGAGCTGGCTAAACACTGAAGCTACAGTGGCCACCACATGCAGAGCTGGCTAAACACTGAAGCTACAGTGTCCACCACATGCAGAGCTGGCTAAACACTGAAGCTACAGTGTCCACCACATGCAGAGCTGGCTAAACACTGAAGCTACAGTGTCCACCACATGCAGAGCTGGCTAAACACTGAAGCTACAGTGTCCACCACATGCTGAGCTGGCTAAACACTGAAGCTACAGTGGCCACCACATGCAGAGCTGGCTAAACACTGAAGCTACAGTGGCCACCACATGCAGAGCTGGCTAAACACTGAAGCTACAGTGTCCACCACATGCAGAGCTGGCTAAACACTGAAGCTACAGTGTCCACCACATGCAGAGCTGGCTAAACACTGAAGCTACAGTGTCCACCACATGCTATGTGAGAGGAGGGGGCGGAGCCAGCTCTCTGTGGTCAATAAATGGATGTGATGCCTTCAGCTGCTCATTGAACTGAAAATGTCAGTGTCTTTACCCCCCACCCCCCACCCTCCCTCAGTGGTTCAACCGGACAGACTACCCCATCTTCACCCAGTACCAGAGGTACAGGAGGCTCCACCCCCTGCAGCCCTTCTACATCCTGCATCCTCGCTTTGAGTGGCAAGTCTGGCAACGCATACAAGACAACATGGCTGAACCCATCCAGAAAAATCCGCCCTCTTCCGGCTTGCTCGGTATGCCACACGGTTTTACCACTTCCTGTTTCACTTCCTGTCTTCATCAAGAAACCTGTAAGCCCTCCTCCTTTATGTCCCCCCCAGGCACCGTCCTGATGATGTCACTGTGCGAGGTGGTGCACGTTTACGAGTTCCTGCCGTCCCGCAGGAAGACAGAGCTCTGCCATTACTACCAGCGTTTCTTTGACGCCGCCTGCACTCTCGGCGCCTACCACCCGCTGCTGTACGAGAAGAACCTGGTCAAACGAATGAACCAGGGCTCAGACCGCGACATCTACACCCACGGACGAGTCACGCTGCCCGGCTTCAGCAAGCTGAACTGCAGCCAGGCTGCTGGAGGAGCAGCTGAAGAGTGAAGCGCCTACACACACGCACACACGCACTATACACATGTACACACACATGCACACACACACACACACACACTATACACACGTACACACATACTATACACATACACTGTACACACACTATACACAGGTACACACACGCATTATACACACTATACAAGGTTCAAGGTTCAAGTTCAAGTTCACACACGTACACACATGTTATAGGACACGCCCACCCCGGCAGCTCTTTCCATCAGAGGAGCATGAGCATGTGGCGAGGACGCCAGTGTCATGTCAATAAGGAGGTGCACACTTCACAGCACTATTCTGCAGGTGACCTGGAGTGACAGGAAGTACACCTCTGTTATTGTTTGTTGGACTGAAAAGTGATAAAAAAAAGCTCCTTTAAATATAAACTAACCCTCATATCGTTAATCCTTCAACAATCCACAAAGAACAGGACAGAAAACGCCGTCTCTGTCTCATGCATATTTTAAATCTTCTTTCTTTTGATTCACTATTTTCATGGCGGTTATATCGCTCTGAGCTGTCAGGTCGTTAGCTGCCGCCGCTGCTCTCACATCATCCTGAGGACCGATCAGCTTCAGAGTTGTTAGTCTGAGGACCAATCAGCTTCTTGCAGGTCGACTCTGAAATGTTTTTCTTTGGTCCAGATGTTCAATCTAACACATGAGGGAGGAAGACGCTGCTAGCTAGCGCAGATAGCCTCCAATAACTTCCCTTATAAAGTGTAATTAAAGTGCTTTTTAACACGCTCGCTACCTAACATTATGTGGGATTTAAACCAGCTAACATGCTATAGTTAGCTTGTGCTCAGAGACAAACCGCTGAGCACTTGAGACTTTCTCGCCAAAGGATCGTTTCTGAGCTCACCCTAAACGCCCATGCGACCTCTGGCGCTCCGTGCTGTGCGATGGTGTCTAATGGAGTGTAGCAACCGTGACAAACAGAGAGATCTGCGTGGTGCTCGTTACCTTGACCTCGATATAAACAATATATGCGTCGTGTTAGCCGGGTTGTTAGCATGCTAACTGTATGATATATTTTCTCGCGGAAACATTCGCTTGAAGCTAACGTTATTCATGAAGAAGGAAAGGATCGACGCGCTCGTGTTCCTCAGATAATAAACACTTTTATCTGTAGCACTATCTTCAGGTTAAAATTACTCCTGAAGGAATTGCATAATTTCCTTAGCAAGCGTTAGCATGCTAACACGCTAAGGGAACATTAGCATGTTAGCATTGTCACTGTTAGCATGTTGATGTTAGCATTTAGCTTGTAAATATGTTGTTTGTTTTACTTGATGAGACGTCTGCAGGTGAACAGCAGGTGGCGCTGAGGAGTCAACGTGGTCCTAACAGCTAATGCTTTAGCTCGGAGGTGACTAACACGTTGGTTCGACTCTTTCTACATAAACCCGTTTTAGCGTGCCGGTTCCCTTCACTGACATCACTTCCTGTATGAGTTGCTGTTTAATGCGTTTGCAAAATCTTTGGTACAGATGTTCACGTCGCCCTGAGGATGCGTCCTGGCTTTCTCTTTGTTTTCCTTTTGTTCCATGTCAAAACTCTTGGCCTGTTTGGAATTTGTTTGAGTCAGTCGTGGTCACCAGAGGAGGATCCTTGTGACGTGCTGCAGTTTAATCCGACCCCCTTAGTGGAGGTGGGTCCAGGAAAGGTCTCTGAACTCCAGCTGTACTCTGTGTTAGTGCTAGTAAGCTAATATTAGCATGCTAGAACGCTTGATTCTGATGAGCAACACTTGTTTAAGGCCCCGTTTCCACGGAGACGCTGTGACAGTAAAACGAAACAGTTGAGTATCGGATTGGCCTTTCGTTCACACGCCGTCTGTGTTTCACGGGGTGAAAACTCAAGCTTTCACACCTCCCCTCATACATGTGGACATGCACAGTAGTCCAGAACAAACATAAACAACAATGGCGGCGGGTATGTGCTTCAGCAGCTATTCTTGTTGTATAGTCTCTTAAAACAGAACCTTGATATGATACTTTGTGTATGTCGCCGCTGAAAGAGCATCGAACACCTGCAGCAAATAGTTCAACCTTTTTTTTTTTTTTAAAGATTTGTTTTTGGCCTTTTGCCTTTATTGTAGAGGGAGGACAGTGGACAGAGTCGGAAAGGGGGAGAGAGAGTGGGGAGAGACATGCAGGAAATGGGCCACAGGCCGGACGCGAACCCGGGCCGCCCGCGCGCGAGGACCGAGCCCCAACACGTGGGGTCGCGCGCACCGCCGCTGCGCCACCGGCGACCCCAAATAGTTCAACCTTTACCCGAGCACAGGGCGACCATACTCAGCGTTTGGGTAAGGCCTGGGAGAACTCGCCGCTAAACAGGATGTTGTGGATGAAGTGGTTGTACTGGTGAGTGTCGCGCGTGTCACGTTGTAAAGTTCCACTGCCCACTACTGGCCGGATGTGAGAACTAAATCGTTTTCACTCAGAGACCTGCCGTGTAGACGGTCTGTAGTTTGAATACGGAGTGAGGTCGTTTCGATGCGCTTCTGTCACAGCGTCTCCATGTAAACGGGGCCTAAGATTAGCGTGTTAGCATGCTAACATTAGCATTAGCCCAAGTGCAGGCTCACAACTCTGCACTCAACAACTTTTTTCTTTATCAAATTAAGAATGTTTTCTTCTACGTCTAATGCTTAACAAATAACATTTTTGGGCGTAGGTGGCCTAGCGACTAGCTGGTGCCCTATTTATAGAAGTGGACGGCCATGGTTCATGACCTGTGGCTGCTTTCCTTCAGGTCATTCCCCTCACTCTAAATCAAGGCATGAAATATAATTTATAAAGATGACATTGTGACCTCTTGACCTTTGAACCCTGAGAGTTCAGCTTCTGATGGACTGAAGAGGATTCTGATGGTTCATGTTGTACTCGAAGGATTTGTGCCCGTGTGTGCAGGAGGTCAGGCAATCTGATTGCGCGAAGTTTAGAATTAAAACTGAAATAAATAAATAACAACAACAGTGTGTGAATCATTTTTTATAAAGAGGAACAGATTCACTCTAAGAATACCATGATGTGAGATTCAGTGTAATGTGAGCGCCCTCTGCTGGTGGAGTTATGAGACTCACTTTCCGGCAGGGAATTGAACCTGGGTTACATCTCACTTCCCTTATTTGCACCGAGTGTCCTCCGAGTTGTCTGCGCCACTTGCGTCTTAGCCCCGCCCACCAGAGATGCACGGAGGAAACGAAGCCGAGGAGAGAGGACCGAGGAAATCAGCTTTAACACACGAGACGTTGTTTCATCGACAGCGTCACATGACGCCACATCAGCTGATCACGTTCAGCTGTCAATCAGCCGAACAGCTGTTTATGTCCACACACACACACACATACACTGTATTATTTCTAATCAAACACACACACTGTATTATTACTAATCACACACACACTGTATTATTACTAATCACACACACACACTGTATTATTACTAATCAAACACACACTGTATTATTACTAATCACACACACACTATTATTACTAATCACACACACACTGTATTATTACTAATCAAACACACACACACTGTATTATTACTAATCACACACACTGTATTATTACTAATCACACACACACTGTATTATTACTAATCAAACACACACACTATTATTTCTAATCAAACACACACTGTATTATTTCTAATCAAACACACACTGTATTATTACTAATCAAACACACTGTATTATTACTAATCAAACACACACTGTATTATTACTAATCAAACACACACACACACACTGTATTATTACTAATCAAACACACGCACTGTATTATTACTAATCAAACACACACACACACACTGTATTATTTCTAATCAAACACACACTGTATTATTACTAATCAAACACACACACTGTATTATTACTAATCAAACACACACACTGTATTATTACTAATCAATCACACACACTGTATTATTACTAATCAAACACACACACTGTATTATTACTAATCAAACACACACACTGTATTATTACTAATCAAACACACACACTGTATAATTACTAATCAAACACACACACTGTATTATTTCTAATCAAACACACACACTGTATAATTACTAATCAAACACACACACTGTATTATTACTAATCAAACACACTGTATTATTTCTAATCAAACACACACACTGTATAATTACTAATCAAACACACACACTGTATAATTACTAATCAAACACACACACTGTACTATTACTAATCAAACACACACACTGTATTATTTCTAATCAAACACACACACTGTATTATTTCTAATCAAACACACACTGTATTATTACTAATCAAACACACACACTGTATTATTTCTAATCAAACACACACACTATTATTACTAATCAATCACACACACTGTATTATTACTAATCAAACACACACACACACACTGTATTATTACTAATCACACACACACACTGTATTATTACTAATCAAACACACACACACTGTATTATTACTAATCACACACACACTGTATTATTACTAATCACACACACACTGTATTATTACTAATCAAACACACACACACTGTATTATTACTAATCACACACACTGTATTATTACTAATCACACACACACTGTATTATTACTAATCAAACACACACACTATTATTTCTAATCAAACACACACTGTATTATTTCTAATCAAACACACACTGTATTATTACTAATCAAACACACTGTATTATTACTAATCAAACACACACTGTATTATTACTAATCAAACACACACACACACACTGTATTATTACTAATCAAACACACGCACTGTATTATTACTAATCAAACACACACACACACACTGTATTATTTCTAATCAAACACACACTGTATTATTACTAATCAAACACACACACTGTATTATTACTAATCAAACACACACACTGTATTATTACTAATCAAACACACACACTGTATTATTACTAATCAAACACACTGTATTATTTCTAATCAAACACACACACTGTATAATTACTAATCAAACACACACACTGTATAATTACTAATCAAACACACACACTGTACTATTACTAATCAAACACACACACTGTATTATTTCTAATCAAACACACACACTGTATTATTTCTAATCAAACACACACTGTATTATTACTAATCAAACACACACACTGTATTATTTCTAATCAAACACACACACTGTATTATTACTAATCAATCACACACACTGTATTATTACTAATCAAACACACACACACACACTGTATTATTACTAATCACACACACACACTGTATTATTACTAATCAAACACACACACACTGTATTATTACTAATCACACACACACTGTATTATTACTAATCACACACACACTGTATTATTACTAATCAAACACACACACTATTATTTCTAATCAAACACACACACACTGTATTATTACTAATCACACACACACTGTATTATTACTAATCACACACACACACACTGTATTATTACTAATCAAACACACACACTATTATTTCTAATCACACACACACACACACTGTATTATTTCTAATCAAACACACACACTGTATTATTTCTAATCAATCACACACACTGTATTATTACTAATCAATCACACACACAGTATTATTTCCAATCAAACACACACACACACTGTATTATTTCTAATCAATCACACACACTGTATTATTACTAATCAAACACACACACACTGTATTATTTCTAATCAAACACACACTGTATTATTACTAATCACACACACACACTGTATTATTACCAATCAAACACACACACTATATTATTACTAATCAAACACACACTGTATTATTACTAATCAAACACACACACACACTGTATTATTACTAATCAAACACACACACACACTGTATTATTACTAATCAAACACACACACTGTATTATTACTAATCAAACACACACACTGTATTATTACTAATCAAACACACACACACTGTATTATTACTAATCAAACACACACACTGTATTATTACTAATCAAACACACACACACTGTATTATTACTAATCAAACACACACTGTATTATTACTAATCACACACACACACTGTATTATTACCAATCAAACACACACACTGTATTATTACTAATCAAACACACACTGTATTATTACTAATCAAACACACACACACACTGTATTATTACTAATCAAACACACACACACACACTGTATTATTACTAATCAAACACACACACTGTATTATTACTAATCAAACACACACACTGTATTATTTCTAATCAAACACACACACTGTATTATTACTAATCACACACACACACTGTATTATTACCAATCAAACACACACACTGTATAATTACTAATCAAACACACACTGTATTATTTCTAATCAATCACACACACTGTATTATTACTAATCAAACACACACTGTATTATTTCTAATCAAACACACACACTGTATTATTACTAATCAAACACACACACAGTATTGTTTCCAATCAAACACACACACACACTGTATTATTTCTAATCAAACACACACTGTATTATTTCTAATCAATCACACACACTGTATTATTACTAATCAATCACACACAGTATTATTTCCAATCAAACACACACACACACACTGTATTATTTCTAATCAATCACACACACTGTATTATTACTAATCAAACACACACACTGTATTATTTCTAATCAAACACACACACTGTATTATTACTAATCACACACACACACACTGTATTATTTCTAATCAAACACACACACACACTGTAATATTTCTAATCAATCACACACACTGTATTATTACTAATCAAACACACACACACTGTATTATTTCTAATCAAACACACACACTGTATTATTACTAATCACACACACACACTGTATTATTACCAATCAAACACACACACTGTATTATTTCTAATCAAACACACACACACACACTGTATTATTTCTAATCAAACACACACACACTGTATTATTTCTAATCAATCACACACACTGTATTATTACTAATCAAACACACACACACTGTATTATTTCTAATCAAACACACACACTGTATTATTACTAATCACACACACACACTGTATTATTACCAATCAAACACACACACTGTATTATTTCTAATCAAACACACACACACACTGTATTATTTCTAATCAAACACACACACACACTGTATTATTACTAATCAAACACACACACTGTATTATTACTAATCAAACACACACACTGTATTATTACTAATCAAACACACACTGTATTATTACTAATCAAACACACACACTGTATTATTACTAATCACACACTTTGTGAAGATCAATAAGTGAGAATATAAAACGGACTCCTCTTCATCATCATCATCATCAGACATTCAAACAGTGTGAGGGATCAGACCTTCATCATCATCATCATCATCAGACATTCAAACAGTGTGAGGGATCAGACCTTCATCATCATCATCATCATCAGACATTCAGACAGTGTGAGGGATCAGACCTTCATCATCATCATCATCAGACATTCAAACAGTGTGAGGGATCAGACCTTCATCATCATCATCATCATTCAAA
>NW_027636708.1:27500-42663 GCF_947650265.1 Symphodus melops | reverse complement strand
GACAGAGAGAGAGACAGTATGACACATTTCATGAGGTTCTACAGAAAGAGGCTAATTAGCACACGGCTAGCTCTGCTGCTAACTCAGCATGTAGAACATGTAAATGTTTCACCGTTCAGTCAGCTCTGAAACTTTTGTCTCATGAAGAAGCTTCAGCTCTGACATCTCCTCCTTCTCCTGCCACCTCCGCCTTTCCTCCTCCTCCTCCTCTTTGTCCTCCAGCTCTCCTAAGGTGAATGTGCCCAGGGTGGAGGAGGAGGTGGGAGGAGGAGGAGGACCAGCTGTTGTGGAGCCCTGAGAGGAAGGAGCAGGGTGGAGGAGAGAGGAGGAGAGCAGGGAGCAGGGAGCGTGCTGCGAGGAGCGCTCAGCCTCAGAGAGGAGGAGACGGAGTCACAGCTGGAGAGGAGTGAGGAGGACAGACGAGAAAACTCCGCCCTCAGCTGCCACAGATCCCTGCAGACAAAGACGGGTTGGTCAGTCTCAAAGTGTGAGCGCTCTTTTTAACGGTCACACGCAGGTGTACGCACCTGTCTGCGGCGGTTTTGACGCTGTTACAGTGACGTCTCAGAGTGACAACAGACCTCCAAACTGACAGCAAGCGAGCCTGCTGCTGACCTGCATGAGCTGACAGACTCTGGACACACACACACACACACACACACACACACACACACACACACACACACACACACACACACACACACACACACACACACACACACACACACACACACACACACACACACACACACACACACACACTCACTCTCTAAAGGATATGCATGGAGAACAGCCGCCTTAAACTATAAAGAAAAACCTCCAAACAGACCTCCCTCTCTCTCTGCCAATCATTTTCCTTCTGCTCCGCCTCCTCCATGGCTTTCTTCCAATCAAATGTCAGTTTATGAAGATCCTCCCTCTGGGCCTGGTTGACGTGCTCCGATTGGTTGAGCTCCTCCTGAAGGAGAGCGTTCGTCTCAGAGAGACTAACCGACCTGACGAGAAACACACACAAGCCCCTTTCAGACAAAAGCTCAGCCGGCGCCACATCATCATGACATCATGACTCTGTGTAATGTTGGTGTCTCAGTCTGTGTTTAGACTTCGGCCCTCTATTATGCCTTCACAAGTTCAGATACATACACACAAGTCTACACCAACAAACACACACACACACACACACACATACCTCTGTTGTTCCTCCTCCAGCCTGATGAGGGCGCTCTCCAGAGAGTCGCTGTGCTCATCCCTGATCCTCTGCTGAAAACAGGCAATAGTGCACATTAGTGGTAGTAGTGCACATTAGTGGCAGTAGTGCACATTAGTGGCAGTAGTGCACATTAGTGGTAGTAGTGCACATTAGTGGCAGTAGTGCACATTAGTGGCAGTAGTGCACATTAGTGGTAGTAGTGCACATTAGTGGCAGTAGTGCACATTAGTGGTAGTAGTGCACATTAGTGACAGTAGTGCACATTAGTGGTAGTAGTGCACATTAGTGGCAGTAGTGCACATTAGTGGCAGTAGTGCACATTAGTGGTAGTAGTGCACATTAGTGGCAGTAGTGCACATTAGTGGTAGTAGTGCACATTAGTGGCAGTAGTGCACATTAGTGGCAGTAGTGCACATTAGTGGTAGTAGTGTCCATTAGTAGCAGTAGTGTACATTAGTAGCAGTAGTGCACATTAGTGGCAGTAGTGTACATTAGTGGCAGTAGTGCACATTAGTGGCAGTAGTGCACATTAGTGGCAGTAGTGTACATTAGTAGCAGTAGTGCACATTAGTGGCAGTAGTGCACATTAGTGGCAGTAGTGCACATTAGTAGCAGTAGTGCACATTAGTGGCAGTAGTGCACATTAGTGGCAGTAGTGCACATTAGTGGCAGTAGTGTACATTAGTGGCAGTAGTGCACATTAGTGGCAGTAGTGCACATTAGTGGCAGTAGTGTACATTAGTAGCAGTAGTGCACATTAGTGACAGTAGTGTACATTAGTAGCAGTAGTGCACATTAGTGGCAGTAGTGTACATTAGTGACAGTAGTGCACATTAGTGGCAGTAGTGCACATTAGTGGCAGTAGTGTACATTAGTAGCAGTAGTGTACATTAGTGGCAATAGTGTACATTAGTGGCAGTAGTGCACATTAGTGGCAGTAGTGCACATTAGTAGCAGTAGTGTACATTAGTAGCAGTAGTGTACATTAGTGACAGTAGTGCACATTAGAGGCAGTAGTGTACATTAGTGGCAGTAGTGTACATTAGTGGCAGTAGTACACATTAGTGGCAGTAGTGTACATTAGTGGTAGTAGTGCACATTAGTGGCAGTAGTGCACATTAGTGGCAGTAGTGCACATTAGTGGTAGTAGTGCACATTAGTGGCAGTAGTGCACATTAGTGGTAGTAGTGCACATTAGTGGCAGTAGTGCACATTAGTGACAGTAGTGTACATTAGTGGTAGAAGTTCACATTAGTGGCAGTAGTGCACATTAGTGGCAGTAGTGCACATTAGTGGTAGAAGTGCACATTAGTGGCAGTAGTGCACATTAGTGGCAGTAGTGCACATTAGAGGCAGTAGTGCACATTAGTGGTAGAAGTGCACATTAGTGGCAGTAGTGCACATTAGTGGCAGTAGTGCACATTAGTGGTAGTAGTGCACATTAGTGGCAGTAGTGCACATTAGTGGCAGTAGTGCACATTAGTGGCAGTAGTGCACATTAGTGGCAGTAGTGTACATTAGTAGCAGTAGTGCACATTAGTGGCAGTAGTGCACATTAGAGGCAGTAGTGCACATTAGTGACAGTAGTGCACATTAGTGGCAGTAGTGCACATTAGAGGCAGTAGTGCACATTAGTGACAGTAGTGCACATTAGTGGTAGTAGTGCACATTAGTGGCAGTAGTGCACATTAGTGGTAGAAGTGCACATTAGTGGCAGTAGTGCACATTAGTGGCAGTAGTGCACATTAGTGGCAGTAGTGTACATTAGTGGCAGTAGTGCACATTAGTGGTAGTAGTGCACATTAGTGGCAGTAGTGCACATTAGTGGTAGTAGTGCACATTAGTGGTAGTAGTGCACATTAGTGGCAGTAGTGCACATTAGTGGCAGTAGTGCACATTAGTGGCAGTAGTGTACATTAGTGGCAGTAGTGCACATTAGTGGTAGTAGTGCACATTAGTGGCAGTAGTGCACATTAGTGGTAGAAGTGCACATTAGTGGCAGTAGTGCATATTAGTGGCAGTAGTGCACATTAGTGGTAGTAGTGCACATTAGTGGTAGAAGTTCACATTAGTGGCAGTAGTGCACATTAGTGGTAGAAGTGCACATTAGTGGCAGTAGTGCACATTAGTGGTAGTAGTGCACATTAGTGGCAGTAGTGCACATTAGTGGTAGAAGTTCAAATTAGTGGCAGTAGTGCACATTAGTGGCAGTAGTGCACATTAGTGGCAGTAGTGCACATTAGTGGTAGAAGTTCAAATTAGTGGCAGTAGTGCACATTAGTGGCAGTAGTGCACATTAGTGGCAGTAGTGCACATTAGTGGTAGAAGTGCACATTAGTGGCAGTAGTGCACATTAGTGGTAGAAGTGCACATTAGTGGCAGTAGTGCACATTAGTGGCAGTAGTGCACATTAGTGACAGTAGTGCACATTAGTGGCAGTAGTGCACATTAGTGGCAGTAGTGCACATTAGTGGCAGTAGTGCACATTAGTGGCAGTAGTGCACATTAGTGACAGTAGTGCACATTAGTGGCAGTAGTGCACATTAGTGACAGTAGTGCACATTAGTGGCAGTAGTGCACATTAGTGGCAGTAGTGCACATTAGTGGTAGTAGTGCACATTAGTGGTAGTGGCAGTAGTTGTGCAGACTCACCTCAGTGTTGATGAGCTGTGTGTGTCTGTCCTGCAGCTGAAGCCCTAAACGTTCACACTGCTCTCTGTACTCCAACACCTGCACACAAAACAACAACACAACTTAGGCAAGAAGAAAAACAACCAATAAGAGTCTACAGGAAGTCCACATGACCAGCGTGAGTACAGACTCTTAACCTGGAACAGAGTCCTAGTTCACTTCTCAGGCCGTTATTATCCTACCTGTACAGTGTTTCATTATTTTAAATCCTTTTGATGTCTCAAAAGGCTTCTGTGAGAGAGAGCGAGAGAGAGAGAGAGAGAGAGAGAGAGACAGACAGAGAGAGAGAGACAGAGAGAGAGAGAGACAGAGACAGAGAGAGAGACAGAGAGAGAGAGAGAGACAGAGAGAGAGAGAGAGACAGAGAGAGAGAGAGAGAGAGACAGACAGAGAGAGAGACAGAGAGAGAGAGAGACAGAGACAGAGAGAGAGAGAGACTTCTTTTCGTCCTTTTGGTGTCTCACAGATACAAAGGTTACATGTTGGTCTTACACAGACAAACAGACGTCTACATGTTGACATACAGTGAAGGTTTCTCTGTGTATTTAGACAGATTTGTTCCCCAGGACTGTTACTGATGGTGCTGACAGACAGGTGAGGACATGATTGGATTGATGTTGTGATAAACTGTAAACATTGAGCGTGTTGCTCTGAAGGTCAGACACACACTCAGTCCTCACCTTGTTCTGCAGTCGGTGGATGAGCAGGGCCTGCCTCGCCTCTCGCTCTCTCCCGTCCCTCACCCTCTTCTTCCACTCCCTCTGCTCGCCCTCCACCTGCAGGGAGAGGGCGAGCGAGGGAGACACTGACTGGAGCAGCTGAAGAGAGAGAGAGTTGATGTTTAGATTGACCCAGATGATCCCATGGTCCCCCCTCCCCCTCCCCCTCCTCACCCTGTCATTGAGCGCTCTGCTCCTGGAATCAAGCTCCTCCCTCTCTGCTCGACTCTCGGCCAGCTCCGTGTGCAGGCGACACAGTTCCTGTTTAAGCTCCTCCTTCTCCTGCTGCCACCCAATCAGCAGCGCCGAATCCATGCTGACAGGTGGACCGTGTTTCAGTTATTCAGGACGGAGACGTGGCGAGCGACTGCAAAGGATCACAGATTGTTGATCTCCCCATGTGTCAAACTCAAACACAGCACACTGAACTGTGGCTGAGGGTCTGTTGGGGTTTAGAGGAGGAACAGTGTGGTGGATGGGGGTCAGAGACTGACTGGAGGACAGGAGCCTGCTAAAGGACTGAGGGATGGTGCAGGTGGAACCACATCAGATAAACAACTTCAAGACCAAAGAGATGGTGGTGGACCACAGTCTGCAAACACTGACCCCGCCCTGTGGTCCACACTGACCCCGCCCTGTGGTCTACACTGACCCCGCCCTGTGGTCTACACTGACCCCGCCCTGTGGTCTACACTGACCCCGCCCTGTGGTCCACACTGACCCCGCCCTGTGGTCTACACTGACCCCGCCCTGTGGTCTACACTGACCCCGCCCTGTGGTCCACACTGACCCCGCCCTGTGGTCTACACTGACCCCGCCCTGTGGTCTACACTGACCCCGCCCTGTGGTCTACACTGACCCCGCCCTGTGGTCTACACTGACCCCGCCCTGTGGTCCACACTGACCCCGCCCTGTGGTCCACACTGACCCCGCCCTGTGGTCCACACTGACCCCGCCCTGTGGTCTACACTGACTCCGTCCTGTGGTCTACACTGACCCTGTCCTGTGGTCCACACTGACCCCGCCCTGTGGTCCACACTGAGCAGGACTCATTGTTGACAGTGGGAAGAGACGGGCTCTAAGGGGTCTCCATCCTGGATCACACACAGCAGGTTACAGAGACACTTTAATGAAGGCAGCGTGGAGTTTAACAAAACAAACTACAGACCTGTTATAAAGACTCACAGGTTCAAACTGCTCTACCAACAAGCTCATATATATATATATATATATATATATATATATATATATATATATATATATATATATATATATATATATATCCAAACATAATATATATTTTATATAATATATTCTTACACCTACACTTTTAAACTCCTGTTGCCATGACAACAGCTCCAAGAGAAATTAAATTCAATCCTGTTATGAGGAGCCGGATAATCCGAGTTGACCCAAGTCCATAAGGTGTGTGTGTGTGTGTGTGTGTGTGTGTGTGTGTGTGTGTGTGTGTGTGTGTGTGTGTGTGTGTGTAGGTGTGTAGGTGTGTGTGTGTGTGTGTGTGTGTGTGTGTGTTAATCACCTGTCTCATGGACTCTAACGGGACCAGAAACGAGTCCGGACCGGTTCACAGACCTTCAGTCACTGTTCAAAGATATAAGTCTAATAAATCTAATAACCTTGAAAAGTTATTAACATGTATACACTTTAAGAATTATTAACAGTTATAAACTTTAAGTTATAAATGTATAAAGTGAGTAAAGATAACCTTTAACAGTTGAGCTACAGCTAGCCTGTTAGCCTGTTAGCATGCTAACAACGACACGTTAAAGAGGTTTTACCTGAAGCTTCCAGAACAATCCTTTAAAAGAAAGATTTAAAATGTTAAAAACTACAAATCCGTCCTCTCTGCTCCATCCTGCACAGGATTCAAACCGGGAAACCTGACCTCTCAACCCGGAAGTACGTCTTAAAGAAACACGGTGACATTCAAACAGCGACACCTGCGGACACTGTTGGAATTACACAATTAAATATAAATAATTTAATGTAATTATTTGATTGGTTTTAAAAACACAAAGTAATATCAAGACTATGATACTTTAAAACAGATTTTGCTAATTTAAATACAGTTCCTAAATGTTTAAAGAAAAGAGGGGTCCAGACCCCCTGGAAGGTCTAGGAGGGGTCTAGACCCCCTGGAAGGTCTAGGAGGGGTCTAGACCCCCTTTGAGGGAACAGAATCGTACAAAAATAAAATAATATTATTTCTGACAAATACATTGCAATGTTTCTTTTTAGATGTTCATAATCATAGCACATTACATGTGTCTCTATGTAATTATACAATGAGTCCACGAGAGGGACTAGAAGAGAGAAATAATCTCATTCTGTTGCCTTCCTTTTAAAGTTGGTCCACTAGGTGGCGCTGTTGTCTCTTTAAAAAGCACAGAGTTCCTTTCAAAGATCTTTATGAAGGAACAGAATCAGAAAGCAGCGATCCAACGATGAAGGAAGATAATGACGAAGTAGAAGAGTAATAAAAGCTCCAGGTTCTGCCCGTCTCTCTTCAGGGTCCTGGTCGTCATGACAACGTAAAGCCAGTTTGGGCCCAAGACAGAAATGAACAGGAGCCCCTCCAGCCAACGACACACACACACACACACACACATTTGACTGCACTGCTAGCTGTAAACTAATGCTAAACGTCAAATGATGAAATACTAACAAATGCTGCTTTATATAAATATCCTCTTTAATGTGTCCTGGATACTCATCTGATCTGCTTCAGACTCTGTAATGTGCTGTTTTTATTCATTTACGTTTGTGTGACAAGATCTTAGTTTGTCTTCAGCACATCTCTGTTTAGTCCAGCACGCATAAAACTGTTTAGAGCTTCACCTGAAACATGATAATAAATGTCTTCACACATAACACTGATGTTATTAAAACACAGCAGCACAAGCACAAACTGACCTGGATGAGTTCAGTGAATAAAACGCTCTGAGACAGCCTCTGCACTTTATTGAATGAACTGATATTTCTTTATTTTTCTGTGACGTGGATTTACATCATGTTGAGGTCTGAAGCACAAAGGTTAATAATCGGAAGAATGGTGCATCATGCTCAGTGTGAGTCCTACGGTGAATACAACACTGACAGTTTACAGGAGTGACACTTGGTCCCATATGAAAGTATACAATGTGTGATAATGAATATTTACAACATCGGAGAGTCTCAGCTATCACATTTAGAAGACACATAACCAAAGAATGCACAAAATATTGACGAGCAGACGAAGATTCAGACGTCCCAGAATCATCAGTGGAGTTTAAACTAAAGGTTTATAATGTGTGTTTTATTTACAGAGCTGTGGCAGAGACTCATCGTCCTGCGTCCTTTCTGCATCTGTCCACATTTAAACACTGATAAGTTCAAGCAGACTGATAGGCAGCGAAAGAGACGTACATCACCAACGTTTGAGGTGATCTGTCATGCAGAAGGCGTGATCTATTCAATGACATGAATGATAAGTAGAAGCTACAGGAAATGACTTTAAAGGGTTAATCCTCCAGTACAGACTCTCTCTGACATATTGTAAGTTTAAGCACAAAGATGAAAGCTAATGTGGACCGACGGCCATTTTCAAAACAAAAGACGAGGCATAAGAGCTAATTAAGCTGATAAATGTGCCAGCAGACTTTAGATTCCTTTAAAAACCTTCAGAAACTGTTTTTAATGAGGTCAGGTGCTCGGAGCCCAGGAGGTGACATGCACGCTTTCCATTTCAAGCACCTGTTTTATAAACTGCATACACGTTTTAGTAACTCGCACAGTGTCACATGGCTGTCCCCTGTCAGTGAGGAGGTTGCTGGTTTGAATCCCCATCTGTCAGGAGCCTCTCTGTGTGGAGTCTGCATGTTCTCCCTGTGCATGGCGTGGCTTCTCTCATGCTTCCTCCCACAGTCCAAACACATGCTGCTTACCTGCTGACTCTGAACTGTCCGTAGGTGTGAATGTGTCTGATTTACTGTCTCTATGTGTCAGCGCTGTGATTGGCTCATCAGGGTGTAACCCCGCCTCTCATCCAATGACAGCTGGGATTGGCTTTTATTATTGGGTAAAAGCAGT
Source organism: Symphodus melops (assembly GCF_947650265.1). Classification (NCBI taxonomy): domain Eukaryota; kingdom Metazoa; phylum Chordata; class Actinopteri; order Labriformes; family Labridae; genus Symphodus; species Symphodus melops. Next base: position 33,954 of record NW_027636708.1, on the reverse strand, counting down.
AAATGTAGACTAACTTAAATGCAGATGTATTTATTTTATTACCAGGTGTGTGTGAAACAGAAAGCACACACTTACTGAATAAAATAGAACTGACCCATGCGACCTGCTGGGGTCGGCCTGTTCAGATTTGACCTGCCGGGCTCCGCCTGACCTGAAAACGCACTTGTAGGATATGCTGCTAGCTTGCTAAAGCTAATATCATGTGTATCAATGTGGGGCAACAGCTGTTCAAGACAAATATGCAAAAAGTCATAAAAGCCTGAATGATATTAGGTGATTTGTTGTTTCTTAGGTGGTCTGAACACACTTAATGTTCTTGGATTATTTTATAAGAGGCTAAAGCTCCAGAGCCACGGTAGCTAAAGCATGGTAAGCTAATTAGACCGCAGTGTTATCTTACCCAGGGATGTCTCAAAAATAGCTAGCTAAATAAGGGCTAGCTGCACCCAAGGAAAGAATATAATATTCCTAAAGAGACTGAACAGTTTTGTAGTTTCTCAGGCTTAATAACCAGAGCTAGCTACACTCATGTTAGCTAAATGAGAGCTAGCTACAGTAGGGTTAGCTAAACCAGAGCTAGCTGACCATCATGGCTGATTTTAAAGCTGAAAGTTCTTTGAACAATGATCTCATGGTTAAAAATCTGTAGGCCTATAGGTCCTCATCCAGGGATAATAATACACTTCTTTCCTTGTGGTTATTGAGTTATACCCACCTAAAACAGTAAGTATCTGATATTAGCCCCGTTGCTACAGTTAGCTCCAGGCTAGTTCACGCAAATCAGCCTTCACATATTTCATGCGAAACAAAACGATACCCAGGGCACGTCTGTACACATTAGCATATCAAAAAACAGTAGAAACAGTAGAAAATGCACAGATTACAAAACGTAAATACATTTTCGAAGGCATCATTCGACACTAACAGGAACACAATCATAGATCCTGTTCATGGAGTGGACGCAAAAGGACAACAGTTTGTTATTTAGCAGATAAATCACTTTTTTCAGTTATTTTAGTTTAAAAAAACTCCACACCAAACTCCATTCAGAAAACGAGCATTTAAAAACGGTCTACCACCACGACTATAACCTGTTAATAACATGAAAATATACAAGTTAAGGATACTGCTTGGTTAACTTTGATCACTTGTCTAAATGAGTACAGAGTCACGGGACAGACAAGATGCTTAGTTTGTTCAAATAAATGAAATAAATGCTGTGCAACACGTAAATGCTGAATATATTAAAGCCGAGGTCAGACTCCACGTTATACGCTCGATTACAACAGGCAGACGTGTGATCGCTTCACTGACTGAGTCAACATGTTCATCCATATCTGCACTGTATGCATGTTGTTGTGTACAGACGTGCATCATGTTACAACTGCAGCTCTGTTGTTGGTTCTTTAACTATTCATTTATATTTGTTATCTGTTCTGTTTTTATTCTTCACTGTGCTTCTTTTGTTTGCAATATTTGCTGCTGTAACACTGTAAGATGAATAAAGAATAAAGGATTATCTTAAAGTGAACATAATCAATGTCTATGATGTTTCATGCCCTCCCGACAGAAAGCATGTCTGATTTGATTTTCTGTCTTTGATGTGTTCTGTCGCATCAGAGCTGTTGACCAATGAGAGCACAGAGCACAGTGTGCTGTGAGATGGAACAATGAGACTGAGGTAAAGTTCGTTGAGTTTGTTCAGGTGTCGTCTCGCTCCGTCCCGCTTCCTTTCCAACACCATTACGCCTGTTGTGACGATCGATCGGGTACCACTGTGTAGTCTTCTGTGTCTGCCGGTTAAAGCACGTCATAAATGAATGACGCAGTAACCATGGTAACAAACAGAGAGACGGTGCTGTCTGAAAGTGCTGAGCAGTTAGTGCTGCTGTCAGGTATGGATCGTGACGAGGTGTCAATATCACTGACTTTCAAACATGCTGCTTGAATCAAATGGCGACCTTTAGACTGACCTTCCTTTCAGTCTGCTCACGAGAGCTTTAAGCTCTGACTCGTCCACTCACCCGTCTCTGGATGGGGACAGCACAACATTTAAATAGGACAGATTTGGAGTCTTTTAAAGACTTGGGACTTCTCTGAAGGCTGTCCAGCCTTCATGAACCATTTAAAGATACCTGAGGAGGTTTTACGTGGCCGAGTTGACGCAGTTCACAAGGCGGATGGTGAACTCTGGTTCATCTCTGCTTTCATAGCATCTGTTTCCTTCTCCATCCTTTAGCTCTATCATGGCGCTAACAGGCAGTTGCGAATACTTCCAGAAATAAAGTGCAAAATTACAAAAGGATAAAGTTCCTCCAACAGTGATCAAGTTAAAGTTACAGCCAAACACATAGAGGAGGCGCTGGGAGCTGACTGCATAGACAGAGTAAAGGCTTGAAGCTTCAAATCAAACAGAACACTTTACAAAGACACACCAACACAGAGGAAACACGTTCTCTTACTACTGTAATGCACACGGTGTCCTGATATGGTTCTTTAGTGCCCTAAATAACATCAATCTCTTTTTAAAGTGCTTTAAATTATGACTGATAACTTCCTTCAACCCGCTCCTGTCACACTGACAAACTACTAAACACCCTGACCTGCTACAGTCAGAGACTGAACCCACGACTTCCTGTTCTGTACGATGGACTGTCAGACATTTTCAAAGTCACGGGGGGCTTCAGTCCTCGTGTAAGATAGAGACCACACCCACAAGCAACCCTCCTAAACAAAAGCCTGAAGACTAGCCACAACAGGAACATGGGCGACTTGAGCTCTCTGATAGGGTCAGCACTATGCCACTCATTACTGACCACACCTTGGTGAGCCTATGGGACCCCTGAGGTCTACAGAACCTCCTTCACCAAAGCACCAATCAAGATTCATAAGCTTCACGCTAACTTGATTTTCAGGGTTAAAATGTTGCTACTGAGTTTAGAAAAAGAAGCAGCCAAATCACGAGCCAGAAAACTAGACGCAGCAGAAGCCATGTAGAAGTTAAGTCTTCTTACTTTGAAACAAATGGAAATCTATATTTCTGATATTGTGGACATGAGCCTGAAAGCTCGATGACGAATGGTCAAAGGACTGGTCCCATCTGTGGCAAAACTCCTAAAGGGGCAAACTGAATCAAGAATATGTAAATACAAGCAGCAGTCCCTACAGTTTGACTTTACAGCCCTTCTGTCACAGGACGTCAGGGCTGCTGTGTCCCTGTAGATCTTTTAATCCAGGGTAAGGTCCAGATTCTGTTGGGGAGCTTGAAGGGGGCAGCACAGTCCTTATTTTCTACAACAGTGATGAAAGAAAGAAAGGAAGACTAAGTAAAAAGAGGAAACAAATCCACACTTTTAGAAACAGGTCATTTCATCGGGCTCAGAGGTGGTGGTCGCTGTGGCTCCACCTCCAACCAAAAAGACAGCCATGCTTGATTTTGATTGGTTGATTTTAGGGATGCCAAAGCTTCCAGCTCTCAGAGGACCAGAAGAGAAGTTGGTCTGAATGCTGCTACCGCCACTGGTGTTGAACTCAAAGTCAGGGTCAAAGGCTCTATCTGTGGGTACGACCCATGAGGCAGGACGCCATTTCTTCAGGGTATACGGAGTCTTTACACGCCGTTTGATCTTCTCTCCTGAGGCGCTCAGACTGCCATCATCTGTCAGAGAAACATCATCTGATGAGAGGAAGAGGAAAGCATTTGTTGAGCAGATGGGTGCATTCACACATCTTGAAGATTTCATTCATGAAAACAGAACATGGTGAAGTGTTGTGAGTGTAAGTGTTTCTTTTAGGGCTTCTGCCATTTCTGGACATTTTTCTGCTGAATGGGAGTTTGTGACCTGACCTACCTGATGCACTGGGGCCTGCCTGATTCCCACAGATGCACTGACTACTCTTGGGGCCCGTTAGTGTCCTATACTGGCTGGCAAACTGATTTCATGAAAGCAAATCTGAAATGATTAACAAACCTTAACAGCCCAACAAGTTGGCACGCTTGATCTCTGCGTTTGTGAAAGGGACTGTAGTGTCCGGATGATTGAGGACAACGGTTAGTACTGCTTCTCTTACAATGTGCAAAACAACAATGAGGTAGAAATGATATCTGAGAACTGTGTTGCTCCTTGAGTCACAGTGAAATACATTCACCTAAGACAAGAACCCCCATAGTGGTTTTACAGTGGGGCCCCTGTGTTCAGATGTCTTTATGACTGTATACATGTCGCTCTCCTTCTCTGCTCGACAGAGTGGTGATTGTAGGAAACCATGAGACCTTTCTGTCATAGTGAGATAAACTAAAAGGATCACCAAGCATGAAGGTCTTTCTACACCCAAGAGATCTGCCAGAAAGACTAAGTTCCCTTTAGGACACCTGTGAGTAATGATTACTGCCTGAATGATAACATCATGTAAAAACACATTTAACCTTGACTTACCTGAGGACACGCAGGTTGTGGACAAATCCAGTGAACAGGGTCGCACAGATCTCTTTGGCCTTGCTGGTCCAATGTGGTTCCGCAGCAGAACTGCAGACTGTAGACCCGGGCCGGGTGATTGTAGTGTTTTAGCTTTAGCTGGAGATGTACTCTCTGAATCTTCAGGGTTCAGTGACTCTGGGATTTTTGGGTCCTGAACATCTAAAGATGAAATGTTTGGATTCAAGACGAGAACTTCTGGATCTGAGGATGGAGTTTTCAAATCTTGAATTCCTGGAGCCAAGGCTAAGGCTTCTTCACATTGATCTTTTAGAGATGTGGTTGAGGTTATGGTAACCTGGTCCTGTGCTTGTGAAGCTAGCATTTCTGGGACCTCTGGGACTAGCACTTGTGAAGATTTTGCCAAGCTTGGTGGTAAGCCAGAACAGTGATCCCTGTAGCCTGGTATCACTTGTGGTGGACTAGAAAGCTGAACCTTGTCTTCCAGATGTATAACTGGAGACACTGGAAGGTATACACCAACCTGCTGATGAAGCTCAGGCTCTGCTTTGTTGATTGTCCAACCCTTGCAGATCTCTGGTCCGATTCTTTCTTCAGATTGAAGCTGACCTCCCTGGACCTTGATGTGTGATGGTAGGGCCTTGGTGTTGTTGTTGTTGTTGTTGAAGTTTGAGCCTCGCCCTGACAGGATGTTTCCAGCTCGTGCCTGCTGCTGATGCAGATGAGTCGGGGGTTCACTCTCAGCAGGAGGCATCTCTCTCCTCAGCAGTGGCTCCTGTTCATCAGGACTGGAGTTGAGCAGGTTCATGCGGTTCACATCTCCTACTATCATCCCTCCCTCTGTCTTGTCTTCGTCCTCCAGCTGTGGCCCTGCCGGATTGGTTCGACCTCCACCTACGATGCCATTAGTCACCAAGGTGGGGACACCTGCGCTGTAGCCAGTGGCCCTTGTGCTGGTGTTGTTTGTTACTGTTGTCACCATGTGGGGCTCCACAGAAGAAGCAACTGTAACTGTGTTCATTTTAGCAACACCTGTTTCCACCTGAAACACAGTGTTCTGTTTGAGTGATGCAAGAAAACAACAATTTGTTGGGGCCAATAAGGAGCATGTGGTTGGGTCGGGTCTGGGTCTAATGAAGGTGGCCCTGCTGTTTGGGTTTCTGTGGTAACTAAGGTAACTGTTAATAACAAACAGCTTCTATAAGCCAATGGCAGGCCTACACTTCATGAGGCATGCCAATGAGTTAAGAGATCAATAGATGTTCAAGCTGGAGGAGCCAGCAATCGAAACAGACTGGGTCAGATATACACAGGGCTTCAGAACCTTAACCTACCAACGCCACTGTCAGGGTCATGGTGACGAGATCTCAAGAAAATGAATGGACGATCACTGAAGCTCTTACCTGTCTGTGGTTTGACTTCAGCTTGGCCAGCTTCAAACGAGAGGAGGCTGAGGGGGTCTGATTAGGTTTTGGTAGAAGGTGGAGGCTGGTGGGCCTCTGAGGCAGGTTCTGCTGTTTGGGGAGAGGGTGGATGGAGGAGGAGAGAGGGGAGTCCACCCCGCTAACAACCCCCAAGTCACGCTGAGTCATCCGTGCAGAATTATTCACCTATCAGAAACAAAGAGGGAGTTACTATACTCACATGCTGTAATGGCCAACACTACTAGTAAAAAGAGGTGAGTGAAGCTCCAGCTGTTGGACCTCGTGGTTTGGGAGCATGTGATGGTACAGCAGGTTGGTGCTTTGTTGCTCTGTTGAACCAAACTGTTTCTGTGAATGCTCCACCAAGTTCTCATCCGAACTCTCCCTCAGGTTTTTATCCACCTGCGCACACAGAGGACAGGGTTAGCTCCAAAGCTACACTGAGGACATGAAACCGTTACAAGTCCAGACCTCTTTAGGGTCCAGTTTGTTGGCCTCCAAGTCTTCTTCTGTCAGCTGCAGGCAGACTGGGACTCGAGGCACAGCGCCACCTGGAGGTCAACAGAACAAAGATGATTTGTCTGTCTGGTCTTT
>NW_027636708.1:12500-17500 GCF_947650265.1 Symphodus melops | reverse complement strand
CTGTTGGAGTGTCTTAAGTGGGACGCTGCACACAGTGTCCTGTTTCTGTCACGCTCATAGTCAGACGAGGAACGAGGAGGCTCAAAAGGCGCTGACTCTCTCTCCACACACAGCAGAGGTTGTTTGCTTGTTTCACAAAGTGGAGATAACACTGCAATAATACCCACAGCATGATTCAACTGTTGACCTTTGACCTGTGTCAACACCGACTTTAAGTGGTTCACCGCTACGAGCCTCTGAGTGTTGAGATTTGAGTTAACAGCTCGTCAAAACAAAGCACTTTTCCATTTGTCCACCTTCAAAATAAAGCACCACACTTCAGTTTGTCCACCTTCAAAATAAAGCACCACACTTCAGTTTGTCCACCTTCAAAATAAAGCACCACACTTCAGTTTGTCCACCTTCAAAATAAAGCACCATACTTCAGTTTGTCCACCTTCAAAATAAAGCACCATACTTCAGTTTGTCCACCTTCAAAATAAAGCACCACACTTCAGTTTGTCCACCTTCAAAATAAAGCACCATACTTCAGTTTGTCCACCTTCAAAATAAAGCACCATACTTCAGTTTGTCCACCTTCAAAATAAAGCACCATACTTCAGTTTGTCCACCTTCAAAATAAAGCACCATACTTCAGTTTGTCCACCTTCAAAATAAAGCATCACATAAAGCAAACAAGGTGAATCTGAAGTTCACAGAGCAGGGGAGTAAATATTTAAGAGATGCAGTGAGGACGTCCCCAGCCTCAGTACACGTGGTCTAGAACCGACACAGTGCAGGAAGCGCCAAGCGGTTTCTTACATGTGGGTAGTACTCCATCAGGATCAGGAACTCAGGCCTCCCGTCGGCCGTCGTCCTCTCATCGGCGCTCAGGAAGCGGGCGATGTTGTCGTGTTGCTGCAGCAGCGGCAGGCAGTAGATGGAGCGCTCGTTAGCGTAGTTCTGACGGTTCGCTGAGCTGAACAGTTTAACGGCCACGCAGCGCTCGTTAAGAGAGCTGCGAAACACCGTGCCATAACGACCCCGACCAATCAGCTGCCAGGAGAGATTAGAGAGTCGTTAGTGTGTGTAGGAGTGTGTGTGTGTGTGTGTGTGTGTGTGTTACTGTGTTAGTGTACGTGTGTGTGTGTACCTCCAGTAGTTTCAGATTGTCCAGGTCTACAGAGTCTGAGTTTGCAGCTTCCATGACATCCAGAGCTGACAGACTGTGTTTCTGTTTCCCTGGAAACACAAACAAACAAACAAACAATTAACTGCATCATCTGCAAAGTATATTCATTATGATGTTCCAATTATCCAATCAATCACTGTGTGTGTGTGTGTGTGTGTGTGTGTGTGTGTACCTCTCATCATGCGGTATCCCAGGAACAATGCCACGATGGCGATGGCTGCTACAGCGACAGTCACCAGGGCGATGAGCGCCTGCCTCAGATGTCGGTAATCTGCAGGGACGATGACATCACTGTGACATCACAGACTTACAAAAAAAATGAAAAAGGGTCAAGGGGTATGACATCATCAGTCGTGATTGGTCAGATCAGAGAGATTCGCTCACCTGTCTGTCCATCGTCCGGACCATCTGTCCTCACTGGCTTCCGGGCGGGGGTGTCAGCGGTGGGCGGGGCCTCAGTGAAGTTGGCGTTACAGAGGTCTCTGCTGCAGCAGCAGAATCTGAAATTGCCATTTTGGATCTCAGACGGCGTCGTCGTTACCAGGCAACGATCAACATTACACACCTGCTGGTGAACCCAACAACCTGGAAAATGGCGACACGAGATCAGATTGTACCTGAACACAACATGAGATCAGATTGTACCTGAACACAACACGAGATCAGATTGTACCTGAACACAACATGAGGTCAGATTGTACCTGAACACAACATGAGGTCAGATTGTACCTGAACACAACATGAGATCAGATTGTACCTGAACACAACACGAGATCAGATTGTACCTGAACACAACATGAGGTCAGATTGTACCTGAACACAACATGAGGTCAGATTGTACCTGAACACAACATGAGATCAGATTGTACCTGAACACAACATGAGAGCAGATTGTACCTGAACACAACATGAGGTCAGATTGTACCTGAACACAACATGAGGTCGGACTGTACCTGAACACAACATGAGGTCAGATTGTACCTGAACACAACATGAGGTCAGATTGTACCTGAACACAACATGAGGTCAGATTGTACCTGAACACAACATGAGGTCGGACTGTACCTGAACACAACATGAGGTCGGACTGTACCTGAACACAACATGAGGTCAGATTGTACCTGAACACAACAAGAGGTCACATTGTACCTGAACACAACATGAGGTCGGACTGTACCTGAACACAACATGAGGTCGGACTGTACCTGAATACAACATGAGGTCGGACTGTACCTGAATACAACATGAGGTCGGACTGTACCTGAACACAACATGAGGTCAGTGTTTCTCTCTCTCACCTTGGTTCACCAGGTGTATTTCTCCGTCTGCTCTCTTTTCCCACAATGCATAGCAGCGTGAGCCTCGGCTGCAACGAACTGTGCCATTTTCTCGCACCACTCCTCGCAGTTCATTGGTCGATGCACTGTGAGGGTCTGCCACTGGAAGGTTTTCGGTAAAGGCACATTCTCTTTCTTCAGACTGAAAACCTGAACACAGAAAGGACGAACATGAAGGAAACCAAAAAAGTTATTCTCTTTATCGACTTCGTCTTATCTGGACCCATGAGAGGGATCACAGACTGTTAACATCTGTTCCTCCAGGGGGCGCTGGAGTACCCTGTGTGTCCCTGCAGGGGGCGCTGGAGTACCCTGTGTGTCCCTGCAGGGGGCGCTGGAGTCCCCTGTGTGTCCCTGCAGGGGGCGCTGGAGTCCCCCGTGTGTCCCTGCAGGGGGCGCTGGAGTCCCATGGATGGCGATCTCCGTGCTGGAAATGCTAGCAGGCTAACTTTGAGTCAAGCTAACTACAGGCTGAGAGCTGAGGCGGGTTTTAAGCCTCCTGACAAACCGTTACACGGCGCCCACCTGTCAATCAGCTCAGCTAAACGCCTTACTGTGAATAACTCTGATCCTTCATCCAATCAAAACTGCTGAGTCATCAAAACATTCCCCCCGTACAGTGTGTGTGGATGGAGACATGAGCTAATCACACCTATTTGGTTTTTTGAAGCAGGCTGTAAACATGTTCATGTCTGCTGTAAAAACAGGCTGTTTGAATGGGTGTGTATGTGACTTCCTGTGCTGCTGCAGCCAGCCTCTAGTGGACACTCCAGGTACTGCAGCCAGCCTCTAGTGGACACTCCAGGTACTGCAGCCAGCCTCTAGTGGACACTCCAGGTACTGCAGGATGTTACACTGCAGTGTTGGAGGTTGCTGCTTGAAGCTGCTGTTGGAGGAGAGGACTTTAAATATTCATGGTCAGGTTGGTCTGGTGTTGTACCTCCATCAAAGCCATGGTCGGCTGTATCATCCAATCAGCAGGCAGTGAGCTGTGGATGTGTGTGAGCAGGAGGCGGCTGTGTGGTGACAGAAACAAATGATGATGCATGTTGTCATGGTGTGGAGTCACAGAGGACAGCAGAGCGAGCGGCCTCAGGCTGCTGGAGCTCCATTAATCCGATGTCCCAGCCTCACGTCTCTGCAGCGTCCCCGTCTCTCAGGCGTCTCTGTGCCGAGCGGTTCGTTCAGCGTGAGGTCACCAACACGTGGCTTCAGACTGGGAACGCTGCCTCCAGCACTGAAGGGTAAACGTGGCTACGTGCTCCTCCTATGGCACTCAGAAATTATTGTTTCATGGTTTATCTCTGCAGTGTAGAACGTGAGCACGAGTCTGTCTTCAACTTAGAATCATTGGGAGCAACTGTGTTGGTGTTAAACATCCATGTGACCGCAGCAGCTGACACGCCCCTCACTCTACTGCTCACACTTCCTGTTTCTCTTCAGTCGTCTTACCGCTACAAAATAATGTTCAGCATATTCCTACCATCTGTCTGCCATCATGATAATCCCACAATCTGAGAGGAGTCAAGGAGTCAAGGAGTCAAGGAGTCAGGATGTAGTGAAGCAGATCTGTCCTGAGATCAGACCAATCAGCACGCACACATCCAAACTTTAACCAGCTGACTTTCTTTTACTCCCCCCTGAACTACTACCTTATCGTGGTGGGGGAGTTTGAGCACCCGAATGACCCTAGGAGCTATGTTGTCGGGGGCTTTGAGCCCCCAGCAGGGTCACCCAAGGCAAACAGGTCCTAGGTGATGGGTCAGACCAAAAGCAGTTCACAAAACCCTTATGACAGGAAGAAGATCAAGGACCGTGACGTCGCCCGGCATGGCGGAGCCGGGGCCCCACCCTGGAGCCAGGCCTGGGGTTGGGGCCCGCAGGAGAGCGCCTGGTGGCCGGGCTTTTGCCCGTGGGGCCCGGCCGGGCTCAGCCCGAAGCCGTAGGGGTCGGGTGCAATGTGGATCGGGCGGCAGTCGACGGCGGGGGCCTCGGCGACCCGATCCCCGGACGCAGCTTCTGGCGTTTGGGACGTGGAACGTCACCTCACTGGGGGGGAAGGAGCCTGAGCTTGTGCAGGAGGTTGAGAGGTACCGGCTAGATATAGTCGGGCTCACCTCCACGCACTGCTTGGGCTCTGGAACCCAGCTCCTCGAGAGGGGTGGTGTTCTGTTATTGGACTTCTGTGCTAGTCGCAGTTTGTCCAAACCATGTTCGAGCACAGGGATGTCCATAAGTGCACGTGGCACCAGGACTCCTTAGGCCGGAGGTCGATGATAGACTTTGTGGTCGTGTCAACTGACCTTCGGCCGTGTGTCTCGGACACTCGGGTGAAGAGAGGGGCTGAGCTGTCAACTGATCACCACCTGGTGGTGAGTTGGATGCGCTGGCAGGGGAGGAAGCCGGTCAGACTCGGGAACGCCTGGCTGAACCCTCTGTTAGCGAGGTCTTCAACTCTCACCTCCAGACGAGCTTTTCACAGATCCCGGGGG